>NC_046154.1:4055666-4168166 GCF_011064425.1 Rattus rattus | reverse complement strand
CATCAACATGAGTCAGTAAACTTACACAGCATTTAGAGAAACCGCCAAATTTTACCATACTACTCAGAATATCAGATTTAGATTTTATTTTAGAAACATGAGTGATGCCTGCATGCATATGTACATGTATGTGAACCACATACCCTGCTTGTTATCTATAGAGGCCAGAAGAGAGTGTCAGCTCTTTGAAGAAGAGGTAAGGATATTTGCTGGGTAGTGGTGGCTGCCTTGCCTTTAATCCCAGCACTCAAGAGGCAGAAGCAGGCAGATTTCTGAGTTCAAGGCCAGCCTGGTGCATGTTGGGAACAGAGCTTGGGTTCTTTGCAAGAGTAACAATACTCTTAACTGCTGAGCCATCTTCCAGGCCCAAAGCTAAGATTATTTATTTCTAGAATGCAACTATTCTTGCATTGTACTTGACTATAGACAAACCAAACTATGGAGAAGAAAGCTGTGGCTAAGGGGAGACCTCTGGTGAGTTGATAATCCTTTTCTCTACTCCATATTGTACACTTGTTCTCTGTCTGTCTGTCTGTCTGTCTGTCTGTCTCTCTCTCTTTCTGACAGTCTTTACCTGACTGTCCTCAGGCTCCCTGTGTACAGAGGTTGACGTTGAACTCTGATATTCCTACCTCTGCTGGATTACAGGCCTGCACCACCAGGACTGGATTACGGAGTTAGTGCTTGGGGTCAGATTCTAGTGTCCTGTTTGTGAAACAAGCTTTCCCTATCACCTGAGCGCAAAAAACCTTTTCTCTATTTTCTACATATTCTACATTACTTTGATAATTAAAAAAAAAAAAAAAAAACACAAACAGGTCCAGGAATGTAGCTGGTACAGGGAGGTTGGTAGAGTGTTTGCCTATATGGATTAGGGGTGATGTCAGAAACCGGTAATCTCAGACAGGGGAGATGAAGGCAGGGGATCTTTGGCTGTTTTGTGAGAGGTCAGCCTAGGCTACATGCAACTCTCTCTCAACAATAGCAGCAGCAACAACAAACACCCCCCCCACCCCCGAATCTTATTTAAGAGTGATTTAGAAAACAAGCTATTTCTAAGTATTCTTAGAATAAATATTTGACAAACTGGTGTTTATGGGCAGTAGGAGGTTGGCTTATTAGCGGTTGGTTTTTCTCTGAAATCTCAACACTTAGGGGAGTGAGGCTAAGACTGAGCTACACAATAAGTTTGCATAGTCTAGACTACTCCGTTGGATCTGTGCAATTTAATATTGATCATCACAGGATGTAGCATTATTGAAGACAAGGCTCTGGGGATGTCTGTGAGGGGTTATCTAAGTAACTGAGGTGGGAAGACCTGCGCTGGATGTGTGGCTGGTACCATTCCATGTGCTGGGTTCTGAACTGAATAAAAAAGATAGAGCCTGCTGATACTGGCGTTTGCCTCTGCCTCCTCGCTGCTGCCTGAAGCTGCTGCCCCTGTGCCCTCAGACTGAGCCCACAGTCTCCCTCCTTAGGTCTGTTTCTCACAGCAGTGAGAGAAGCAGCCGTGACACTGTCAACAGTTAGGTCTCTCCAGTTAGAAGCTCTGTAGAGCCTGTGGCTGTTTCCTCCCTTTTGTCCATGGTGCCTCACCCCAGCTCCCACTGCCACTTCTACAGAGCACAACCACAGGAGTGGGGACATGAATTCTCAGTGGCTCTGTGTGTTTTTCTTCCTTTTCTACACTGACTTAAACTTCTCCCAAGTCCTCTCTCTCTACCGTGCTGCCATCTTGAACACTCATGCGTACATCAGCCAGCTCTGCTCTGATGGGTGAGTGCCAGGGCCTTTGTCTTCCTCTCTCTGTGTAAGGTTTGCTCTATAATGCTGTAGGTAAAGTTGGCCTACATGTTACAGCTTCATTAGGAAACTACGCAGTTTGTTTATTTTAAATAGGGTTTCCTAGAGCCCCGCTGCCCTTGAGCTCCTGATCCTCCTCCTGCTTCCAGCTCCCAAATACTGGAATAGTGTTTAATCCTTAGCGTGTATAGATTGCCACTATCCAGGACCTTCATATCTTCTGCCACTGAGTGTCTTCCAGTCTCTTGTCTAGGTTTCTCACTCCTCAAATTATGATCCATATTCATCTGAGTACCGACTGCTGCTTTCATGACTTAGTGTGTCTTTCTTGTGCCAGGCCATGCTAACCTTGTACCAGTTTTAACAAGTGTATTGCTGAACTGAGCACTGGGTTTTTTACTAAGTCTCCTCGAATTCTGACTGGAGTGTATTCATTGCAGCCCAGTAGTGGATTGAGAGCATGGAGCTGGCTTGCATCAGATCCAGTACTTCTTGGCTTTATGACTGTGGGCATGATCCCTTGTAAAGTAGGGATAATGGTAATTACTAAGGGGTTTTAGGTAATGTGTAGAGTTAACTCATGAAAGATGCTCATGGACTTATGGGAGAGCACTTCCTATGTGCAAGGCCCTGCGTTCGGGGTTCGGGTCTCCGGTTCTGCTAAAGCAAACAAAGCAAAACAGCAAGTTCTTTCATGGTACCCCAAACGTGCCCTTCAGGGTTAGTGCTGTCATTATTCAGTGAGCATAGGATCTCTGAAGGATATTGTCCTACATAATAGAGACCCAAGGAGGGTCTGTAGGGTTGCTGTCAATAGGAGGACACGTTTACACATTAAGTACATGTACTTGCATGTACGCACCAGTACGTACGTGATAGAGGTGAGTGAGTGCCATACAAATGTATGAACAGAGGGGTCATCAGGATAGCGTCCTTGAGGGTGGCTTACCCTATGGGCAAGAGAAGCAAAAGGTGTGGTCTGGTATGTAGAGTTTATACAAGGAGTCTGGGAGCCTGACTTGGACACTGGAAGTGTCAGTTCCTCAGTGAGGCTCAGCTATGTGCTGAAGTGCTGCCTCCTGCACGTCACAGTACAGGGCTGAGTTGGGTAGGGCGAGCAGCCCCTAGGCTCACATCTCTCTCTCTCTCTGCAGTATGACTTCTCCTTGGAAAAGAAAGCCATTGAGTGGGCTGAAGACATTAGACTAATCCAAGAAGCTCAGCAAGAAGCAGAGCGCAAGTCCGAGGAAGCAGAAGCTAAAGTGAATTCTAAGAGTGGTCCAGAGGGTGACAGCAAAGTGAGCTTCTCCAAAACTCACAATACAGCCACAATGCCGCCTCCTATTAACCCCATCCTTGCCAGCTTACAGCACAACAACATCCTCACTCCAACTCGGGTCAGCAGTAGTACCACAAAGCAGAAAGTTCTCAGCCCACCCCACACGAAGGCAGACTTCAATCCTGCTGACTTCGAGTGTGAAGAGGACCCATTTGATAATCTGGAATTAAAAACCATTGACGAGAAGGAAGAGCTGAGAAACATTCTGGTAGGAACCACTGGACCCATAATGGCTCAGTTACTGGACAGTAGCACACCCAGGGGAAACGTGGGCTCTGTGTTACAGGAGGAGGAGGTCTTGGCATCCTTGGAGCAGGCAACTTTAGATTTCAAGCCTCTTCATAAACCCAATGGCTTTATTACCTTACCACAGTTGGGCAACTGTGAAAAGACGTCGCTGTCTTCCAAAGTGTCCCTGCCCCCTATTCCTACAGTAAGCAATATCAAATCTCTGTCCTTCCCCAAACTTGACTCTGACGACAGCAGTCAGAAGACAGTCAGGCTCGCGAGCACTTTCCATAGCACATCCTGCCTCCGAAGTGGCGCATCCCGGAATTTCCTAAAGCCTTCCACCCAAAGCAGTGCCAGTGAGCTCAATGGGGACCATGCTCTTGGGCTTTCAGCTTTGAACTTGAACAGTGGCACAGAGGTGCCAGCACTGACGTCCTCTCAGATGCCTTCCCTGTCTATCTTGTCTGTGTGTACAGAAGAATCGTCACCTCCGAGTACATGTCCCACAGTAAGTTTTCAGTCCTAACTTACACAAAGGGGTCTTCAGTGATCCATTTACCAATAAACTTGCCTCCCACAAGGCTTAGTGTTTGATAGTGTATGGAGAATGGCTTTGTTTTCTGATATAGCACAACCCTTGTGAATTGTATTTCTCTGTCTAACCTTGGTTCCTTGAAGTGCTGTTATGTCTTAATAGGTTTTGTTTTGTCTTGGTTTCAGTTGAGATGTCTTACTACGTGGCCTAGAGCTCCTGTCTCCACCTCTTTTTTTTTTTTTTTCCCTTCGGAGCTGGGGACCGAACCCAGGGCCTTGTGTTTGCTAGGCAAGCGCTCTACCACTGAGCTAAATCCCCAACCCTGTCTCCACTTCTTGAGTGCTGGGATCATGCATCCCTGTGTGGGCTGTTTAGTGTCTCTGTCACCCATCTTCTTTCCATCCGTGGGGATGGATGCTCCTTGTTACACATTATACCCTTTCCTAGCTTCCCCATTCTGCCTTTTTTTAAAACATGATGTGGCTCTATGGAACTAGGTTTCTTCAGACCACATGGTTTCTAGTAACTTAGAAATCTGTGATTAAAGTCTGTAGGCTGTAGTTGTGTGGCTCTTGTTTCTCCTGTCAGCAATGTGCACCTGGCAGTCTTGAGGCCAGGAGAAACCTGTACTGAGTGCTCTCACTGTTAATGTCTTAGGGCAAATGGGGGCAAACCAGGGCGGTTTCTTTGTCACAGTATAAGCTTAGCTCCTGATGTGGTGTTGCAGCACCAGAACATGTTTCTGTATCCTGAGCCATAAATCTTAAAACAGAGAGAGGCTCATGCTACACCCGCTCCTGGATGTTTTTAAATGATAGAGTGAGGAGCAGGTAAGGAGCTGAGTTGTACTGGTGCGAGACTACAGCAAGCACTGTTAGCCAGTGGAAGGCGAAACCCTGGCCTGCCTCCTAGCACACCGTCCTGGCAGCAGCACTCCGGTGAATGGCTCCACTGTCGGAGAACTTGACCCGGCCCAGGTAATTCGACAGACTGCTGAGCATCATCTTCTCTTCAGAGTGGGCTGGCTAGTTGCTGGGCTTTGGTCAGCACTGGATTCTTCTTTGTGACATGTTAGAATGCTTTGGTTAAATGAAAAGCATTCCTACCCTGGAAAGATAGGGATCGCTCAGCCAGTACTCAGCCTCATTTAGATGAACCCCAGAGAACAAAACCAGAGAACCCACCGTGAGCGCTTTCTCAATCAGAACAGCAACCATTGGCCATTGTTTGGCCAGCCTGACCTGACCTTCAGGGTCAAAAGAGGTAAAGAGGTTCGTCTCAGCGAACTCGCTTTCAATTCATGAACAGCTGGAGTTCCGGTGTCCTTACGGGTGTCAGTCTGATCACCTCCCTTGGGAACAGAGCCTGGCTCCCTTCACAGTGTGAGGCTTGGGAGCCTCAGTGAGAGAAGCACATCTCCACGATGATCATGGTGCCCGAGGCCCAGAGTGGTGCACCCCTCAAATGGGAACCTCAGCAGAACTGAGCCTGGAACCAGGCTCTGGCTACCTCAGATGGCCTTTTTCTTTTCTTTTGAGACAGGGCTTCTCCGTATAGCCCTGCTGTCTGTAGATTCTGTCGAACTTTATCTTTATATCTACCAAACTCACGGGGTTGGGGATTCAGCTCAGTGGTAGAGCGTTTGCCTACTAAGTGCAAGTTCCTGGGTTCAGTCCCCAGCTCCGGGGAAAAACAAAACAAAACAAAACAAAAAAAAAAAACAACTCACAGATGTCTGCCTGCCCCTGCCCCCTGCCCCTGCCTCTGCCTCTGCCTCTGCCTCTGCCTCTGCCTCTGCCTCTGCCTCTGCCTCTGCCTCTGCCTCTGCCTCTGCCTCTGCCTCTGCCTCTGCCTCTTGGGTGTGATCACCACTACCAGGCTAGATGGCTATTCAGTTTCATTATTCAGGTTTTGCTATCATGGTTTCCTGTTTATATAAAATAACATTAGAAGTCAAGGAACTCATGGTCCTTTTGAGACTAGTCATGCAATGGGCCCTTATCCTTAGGTAGGGTGGAGCTGCCTCTCAGGCCTTTAGGGTCTTTGTTCAGCTTTTGAGTGAGGATCCTTATGCCCTGGGCTACTTATCCATTTTACACACTCACATTCGGGCTCCTTCCACTTGCAGTTTCTGCAGATCACTTCCCACAAGTCTCTGACTTCTAAACGTATTAATTATAGCCATTAAACAAACCATAGCACCTATTGATCTTTATATTTTCTTTTTGCCCCTTGGCTTTTGGAGACTCAGCCCTGGCTTGCCTGAAACCTGGGGGCAGGGGAGTTCTTCTTAAATCTCCTGAGTGCTAGTTATAAAATTTCCCTATTAAATTGTTTCTAGCATTTAGAATCCTTTGGTTTTTAAGCCTTCCAATGTGTTTAGTATTTTATATATTGCCATTACTTAAAGTCATCGGTGTGGAGGTCAGACAACAACTTTGGAGCCTGGTCTCTCCTGCCACCTTTACTTGGCTTGGATGAGAGGTGCCTTCAACAGGTGAGCCACTGTGCCCCTTGGATTTTGGTGATCTCCATGCCCTCATTTCCCCAGTTGTTGGACTGTAGGTATCCATGCCATTGTGTCTGGTTCTTCAATAATGATTTATCCCTGTTCTCTCATAGCCGAGTGTGTTTGAGGCGGACTCTCATTGTGTAGTTTGGTCTGTTCACTATGTAGCCAAGGCTATCCTTTACCTGTGTGTGCACATGTGCTCATGTGGAGGACAGAGTATCACTAGGGATTTAACTCAGCCCCTCATCCTGTGTGGAAGCCTTTACTAATTGAGTCATCTCTCCAGCCGTCCTTGAATGCTGGGATTGCAGATGTGCACCAAGATGAACTTGCTCCTCTTCTAATTTTGTTTCCTTGTTTCTCTTACTCCATTGCTGAAATTTCTAACCCAGGTTGGCCTTGAACTTGATCCTGTGCTCTGCCTCCCGAGTGCTGGGATTACAGATTTGCTGGGGATCCAGCCCAGGGTTCTCTGCCTGCTAACTTAGCTACAACTCTGTATATTTTTTTACGTTTCTATACATTAAAAATATTTGAGAGGATTTAACTGAGGCCCGGGGTTCGGTCCCCAGCTCCAAAAAAAAAAGGGAAAAAAAATTGAATCACATTTGTTTTGTGTGTGTGTCTATAGTACACAGGTGTAAGAAGACGTCTTGTGGGAGCTGGCTCTATTCTTCCACAGGATGGTTTCTAGGGGTCAAAAAGTGGTCAGGTTTTGTGGCAAGTACCCTAACCTGAGCCATCGTTTTAAAGGATTGCTTTATTTCTCTGAGTGTTTGCGTGCAAGTGCATATGTGCGCCATGTATATGCCTGGTGCCTGAGGAAGTCAAGAGTGTAGGATCCCAGGAGCCAGAGGTACAGTGTGAGCCGCCATGTGGCGCTGTGAAGCAAACCTGATTCCTTTGCCAGAGCGCAGGTAACGTAACTGCTGTGCTCCCCAGCCTCTGGAAGCCCCACCGACTCCAGCACTGCAGAGGTGATCCGAGGCCGGCTGTGCTCACCTCCACTTCACTCCCCGCCCTCAGCCTCTGCAAAGTTTGACATTTACCAGTGATATGTCTGTCTGAGTTATTGTGTTGGGCCCCCTGGGTCTTTACTGAAGCTTAACCTGACACCTATTTTATGTTTGCCAATAACTACGTTTTATCTTTTTAATGAAAAAATTGCTAATGAAGTAGAACTGACAGAATGCAGTGTAGTGATGGTATTGTATCTGGGTCTGGGGGTGTAGCACACACACACAATCATAATTATGGTTAGAACCCTGATGAATGACTTGAAACACCCTAGTACTAGTAATTTTGACAAGAGGCTCTTTCTTTTTCGTTTTTTGGAGATAGTCTTGCTGTATAGCCCAGGCTATCCTCAACTTGAGGACCTTCTTAAGCCCCAGTAATGAGGAATCCTTTTAAACATTGCCCATTTGGAATCTCCTTAATTAGTGTGGTGCCTATTTGATTAATAAAATGTTATGGGGAGGAGTCACTCATTTGTCTTTAGTAAGCAAAGTATTTTCAGTCGTAATATTTAAAAAGGGAAGGGGACTGTGCTCAGTTCTAGTATTTAAAATCCTATGCATTGAGCTGGAGATGGCTCAGTGGTTGAGACCCAGGTTTGGTTGCCAGCACCTATATTATGGCTAATAACCATATGTAATTCCAGTTCCAAACCTCACAAGCTCTTCTGGACTCTACAGTCATCGGCATGCACATGGTATACATGTATATAAAGGCAGGCGGACATATACAAACAAACAAACAAACCCGTAAACATCTTTTGGGTGCGAGCACACTGGAAGCAGAGGGAGGCAGCAGATCTATGCATTTTGAAGCAACATTAGTCTCCCTAGAGAATTTTAGGCCTACATAGTGAGACCCTGTCTTCAAAACAAAAACTACCTAATAGCCATGACTTTTTATCACATTATCTCTGATATTTACTATAAATGTTAAAACGACTATATATATAGAAGCTTACATATTTCTTATAGATTTATGTATATGAATGTTTTGCCTACATACATATTTTATTCAGCACGTGCATGCCTAGCATCTGGGGAGTTCAGCAGGTGTTGGATTCCCTGGATCTGGAGTTGTGGGTAGTTTTAAACTATCATGTGGATACTGGGAACCGAACCCAGGTCTGATCTGCAACAAACAAATGTTCATAACCGCTGAGCTCTCTAGCTTAAAGCCTTGCATTTTAGTATTCACAAAGACCAGGTCCCTAGAAATATACAACTAATCAAAGCATTTTATCAGGCCACACTTACTTGAAGAGCCCAAATAATATTCCCAACAGCACAGCTGTTGGAGGACTGCACATTCCGAAAGCACTTCTCAAAGTGTTTGTAATTAGAAACAGATGTCCATATTCTAGCAGGTGTCCATGGGGCTTTTTAAAGGGAGAAGTGCACATGGTGGCAGAATAGTTCTGGCTTTTTGGCTGGGCTCACGTGACAACGGTCTTTACTTTTTTAAGAAGCTGGTGTCGAGTTCACGTAGTCTGCTCCTGAGAGGGCCATATAATCTTGAGTTTGTAAAGTGGCTAGATTGCTTTAGCTTCTGCTCTTCCATGACTGCTGAAGCCCCTTAAGTCTGTTACAGGTGACATAGTGCAGTGGAAGCTGCCAGTCTACATGCCTGTGAACCTCCTGGCTCTCTTGAGTTTGAGAACATGTGGCTACAGCAGAACTTGCTTTAGCACAGAGGACTGACTACTCCTTACTGCCTTGCTTTACACAATAGAAAGAAGAAACAAGGAAAATTATAAAATGTTTTTTTTGGTTCTTGGAGGCCGAGACACTGAAAGCTTGTGATTTTATTCCCATGGCCTGGGAGTGTGCTGAGCTGCCTCTGCCTTAGACTTCATTATCAGAGGTGAGCCAGTCAGGTGATGCTAGGGAGGTCCAGTAGCAGGGAGCAAGCTGCTAGTAGCCATGCAGTAGAAGTCCAGCCTAGTGTGGCTAATACTCCTTCCACCTTAGCTGCAGAGGACTGCAGTGTTAGCAGGGAATGAGGCAGAGCTGTGATGTAGGGCAAAGGTAAGTACCCTCAGAATCCTGAGGCCCTGAGCTAGCAGTGCCTGGGAAGTCCAGACCAGTGAGAGGTAGGAGTGAGACAAGGATAGTCAGTTACAGAGTGTCAAAAATCTCGGTGACTGAATCTTAAGGACTGAGATAGTTAAGGGCTAATGAAATGACAGAGAAATCAGCATAGCCCTCCAATGTTAATTCTGTAGGCAGGTTCAAACGGGTTAGAGCGTGGAACAGCATGTGATGACTGAGCGTGCATAGCCTGTGGATGCGGGCTCCAACTATTTCCCAGCTTTTTTCCTTGGCTGGCACTTGGTACCTCTCTCCGTCCCTCCCCACAATGCCTGGACAGCAACCTGGGCCTCAACTCCTCTTACTTTAATCTTGTTTTTCTATTGTCAGGTTACCCCTCTAAATTTCTCAGTGTCACAAGTGCCCACCATGCCTAGCTGTCCCCAGGCCTATTTGGAACTGCAGGCACTGTCTCCGAGTGAGCGGCAGTGTGTAGAGACAGTAGTTAACATGGGCTACTCATATGATTGTGTCCTGAGAGCCATGAAGAAGAAAGGAGAGAATATTGAGCAGGTGAGGTGCTGGTCTGCAAGGTGTGGGTGGAGGAGCATGGTGGCCTCAAGTCAGGGTTGTGATCTTGAGGTCCTCGAGTGCCTGCAATTCCAGCCTCCTCCCCTGTGGGTATGTGGAGATTGGGGTATCCTCGGGAAGCCAGAAGAGCTCAGCAGTGATCCTTGAGGACTGCTTGGAGAATGTGGGATAGCCAGGGGTGGGCACTGGGGCTGTTGTCCTTTGTCCTCCAGAGGACAGACTAAGTATATGGCTAGATGTCCTAATCTTTACTTCTTTTTGAGATAGGGTCTTGTATAGCTCATGCTGCTCAGAACTGAGGTAGCTGAGGCTGGCATTGGACTCATGGGCCTGAACACTAGCATGACAGGCGTAGTCTACTACTCTCTGCTTACCTCCAGAAACTTTTGTCATGGCTGCACAGCAAGTTTGAATAGCATACTATTTCTCACATGCACTGTATTTTTCTGAGTTTACATTCTGGGGGTTGAGTCAGCTATGGTACCACCTCCTTTGGGATGTGGCTGCTCATTTCTAGAAGGGTGTGCCGGTTTGTTTACCAAGTAATTACTGAGGTCATGCTGTGCTCAACACATTCAAGGCACAGTCTAGTCCTGATAACGGGGCAGGGACATGGAGCTGACTTCACACAGGTCTAAAACTCAACACAGAGAAGTGACAGTAGGACTTAAGTCTTGTTTCTTTTCTTAGATTCTCGACTATCTCTTTGCACATGGACAGCTTTGTGAGAAGGGTTTTGACCCTCTTTTAGTGGAAGAGGCTCTGGAAATGCACCAGTGTTCAGAAGAAAAGGTAAGAACCTTTTTTTTTTTTTTTTTTTTCTCCCAGAGCTGGGGACCGAACCCAGGGCCTTGCGCTTGCTAGGCAAGCACTCTACCACTGAGCTAAATCCCCAACCCCAAGGTAAGAACCTTTATGCATTCACAGGAACAGAGTTGACTGTCCTGGTGTACTCTGGGGACCCTGCACTACCTGGGGTTGAATCCCAGTGATAGGAAGGGAAAGTTGAGTTGTGCTAAAAGCCAAGCTTTCTGCCTTCTCTTTATCTAGAAAGCATTCTTTAGGGGTTTAAGTACTTTGTCTTGGTGGGCCGGGGCTCTTGAGATCCTTCACCTGTAGTATACGTCTACATTCAGTTAGTCTGTGTGGCTGAACTCTTTCTGAAAAAGGTTTTCCTTTATCCCATAGATGATGGAGTTTCTTCAGTTAATGAGCAAATTTAAGGAAATGGGCTTTGAACTGAAAGACATTAAGGAAGTTTTGCTATTACACAACAATGACCAGGACAATGCTCTGGAAGACCTCATGGCCCGGGCTGAAGCCAGCTGAGACCAGGCCCTGCCACGGCCTTGCCACGGCACCACCATTCCCCAAGGAGGCCCTGCACAGCTCACTTGTGGGGAAGACGGGACATGCTTCCAGATTTTCTTTGGGGGTTAGAAGGTCAGATGTGGAGGTGACACTTGCTCTGGGAGCCCAGGCCTGAGCTGGGGCAAAGTAGGAAGACTTGGGCATACATATATGCCCTCTACTGGTTCCTTCGATATTAAACATCTGTATTTTGAGAAGTGTCCTTCCCACTTTGGCCTTTCAGGAAGAATACTTATGTTCTCAGCCAAAACCTAGCCTGGCTACCAAGAGTGGGAAGGCAGGAGCAGATTGCTGCTGCTCTGGGGCTAGACGCTGTCCTCTCTGCTGCTCCACTGGCAGACTGGGCTCTAACCCAAGTGGAATGCAACTGAGAGGTTCCTCCGGGGCCCGCCTTCCCCCACACACAGCCCTTAGTGTTACACTGGTTCTGGAATGTCTCTGCGGTACAAAGATGCACTTTTCCTCATGGGGCAAAGTCTGCCTCTTCTGCCAGGCAGTTCCCATGTGCCCCTCTTCAGACTGTTTCTTTTGGCTTAGACCATAATCCTCTGCTGCCCAGGGCATTGGAGCCCCTGTGCTAGGAAGCTGTAAGCAGTTTGAGTAATCATCAGCCCCTTCCCAGCACATTGGTGAGGAAACAGGCCACGACTTGTCACTCAGCACTAACCCCCAGTTGTTGAACAGCCTTCTCCAGCCCTGCTTTAGGATGACAAATGAATAACACCTAGGCATAGAAACCAGTCTCTCTGGTTTGTTTGTATTATGTTCTTCAACATTAAAGATTTAAACAACAAAGGATATACTACAGTCTTGAATCTAAAGTAATTTGCTAACTATTTTGATTCTTCAGAGAACTACTAATAAAAATCTAAAAGGTATGCCATGCTGCTTTAACCTCTTTATTTGGACAAATTTTGACTCAGAACAGTGGGTAGATGGTATCCTTTTCTCACGGAGGGCCTATGGGACCTGGAAGCTCCCATAAGTTTTTTGGCTTACAAATAGAGACCCAAAGAGTTCTTTAAACCTGGTCTAGTGCAGTCTGTGGAAGAAGGGTATGTGCTCTCTTGCCAAAGTAGAGAAGGGGCATACAGATATCCTTTAAAAGTTGACAAATCCTTTTGCTTGTGAATACTACCAGTCACAGGCAAGGTTACAGTGGTGCTCCTGCAGCTGATAGCTCATCCCTAAAGTTTCTAGTCTTTACCTCTAGTAGAATCCACACACATTCTTTTGGCGGTCTGAGAATGGTCTCTGGGTCTTAGCAATGTGAGAGGCTATACAGCCTAGGAACAGGCTGCCACCTGGTGGTCAATTCAAGCACTGCCTGTGGCTGGCCGACTGTAGCTTTTCAGCTCTTTTGAATTAGCCTTTGGCCTAATAATACCATTATTTCACTATGTAGTCCAGGTTGTCTTTGAATTTATAGTCCTCATTCTGCCTCAGCATCCCAAATGCTGGGATTACAAATGAACAATGCCACATCTGGCTTATCTTGGCTTTTTAGATGTAACATCCTAAAACCATAGAGTTCTCCTTAAATTTCTGTGGCTTAGGCTGTGACACATGAATCTCAGGTTAACTCAGGGAGACCTAATGGACTCTTGGAGGATCTCTGTTAAAAAGGTGATTCAGTAAAGTGCTTGTGGTATAAGCATGAGGACTGAGGTTGGATCTCTAGTAACTGTGGAAAGTCGGGACTAGCTTGGTATAATGGTGGCCACATCTTTAATCCTAGCACTTGGGAGGCAGGAGGATCTTTGTGAGTTGGTCAACATAGAGAACAAGGAGAGACAAGAAGGACCCTGGGACTTGTTAGCTAATCAGTCTGAGCAGATCAGCAGTGAGACACTTGTTTCTAAAATAAGGTACCTGATAACATCTGATGCCCCACCCCAGCCCCCAGTAATACAGCAAGAACTCATTTGAAAAGTTGTGTGTCTGCTGCTGTGTCAGAAGGTTCAGACTGCTGACTGTAGACTCTGTCCCAAGACACCATAGCAAAGGCCCTTGTGTGCTGCTGGCCTGGGTGCCCTGGAAGATTCAGGCCTAGGCAATGGATTTGCCTGAGATCCTCCAGCCTGACTAATCATTCAGAGGCACTGGGTCATGGACAGGAGCTAGGATCTGCCACAAGGGCTTTGAGGGCTAGTAGCCACTGTCTATGGGCTTCTGTTGGCCCCCTCAAAGCTGGATTGCAGGCAGGAAACCGTAAACATAAAGCATACCTCAGACCTCAGTTGCTCTAAAGAAAGATACCAAGAGTTGTTCATTTTATAATCTCCACTCTCTGCTGGGAAGGAGTTTACCTGACTGCCTGCCTGGTACCAGTGCTGTAGTCTTTAAGTACAGAAAGGCACTGTCAGAATAAAGCTGCTGGCTCAGTTTGCTCCCTAGCCTCTGACCTCTCATCATTAACATTAAACACCCCAGTCCCACCCTCAAATTTAGGAACATCTACAATGTTATTAGACCAAGTATGTTCCTACAGATACAGGTGGGCAAAGTGACTACTCTGAGCCCCAAACAAAAGGGGACATGAAGGTTTTCAGCCTGGTACTTTGTTACAGGTGGCCCTGTAGTTGGAACTGAGATAAGATGAGGTCTGTCCCCGAGTAGTGAGGTCATCCAAGGCCATGTATGGCTAGGGTAACACTAGGGGCACGACAGGAAGGCCCTGGCAGAGCCTCTTCCAGCCCCAGAGAACACGCAGTGTCCACCCAGGATGAGTTTGCCTCTAAGACACCACAGTTCTCTTGGGGGCTGCAGCTGGACCGAGGCTGGTGAGGTAGAGCTGAAGCTGGCTTCTCAGACTTTGGATGCACTTGGACTTCAAAGCCATGATTTCATCCAGCTGGGTCACAAATTCTTCAAAATCCTGAGAAGAAACAACACAACTAGAGCTTTTTCTCTTGATGGCTTTCTGCCAGATCATCTTTTCTCATCTGTTTTTTTGTTTGTTTTTCATGTTCTTTTCTTAATGTGTATGAATGTTTTGCCTACACACTACACTTACATGCCTGGTGCTACCCACAGAATTTAGAAGAGGACATCGGCTCTCCTGAGACTGGAGTTCTAGATGGTTATGAGTCACCACGTGGGTGCTAGGAACCAAACCTGGGACCTCTACAAGAGTAACAAAGTGCTCTTTCCAAAATGCTCCCTAGTCCATCTTGAAGGAGCAGTTCAGAACCCAAGTCCCTCCTCCCCAGGGGAAACCTTAGAAGTTTCAATGGCTTTGGTGCATTTGAGACAAGTGGAGACTATTCTGGAAAAGGGTGTTTACAGTAGTCATAGGGAGGGACCCCAGAAAACCTTTAGGAAGACAGAATGGCTAGGGAGAGGCTAGAGACCATTTAGCACCGTCTAGCTCTACCCAGACCCTCTGAGGGCCACAAGGCCTCAACAGTTAGTGTACAATTGTCAGTAGCCCATATCTGTCCAGTACCACTTACATTAGAATCCATCTGGGTCATTAAGGTCTCCTCCTTGAAGTCCAGCTCAGCCATCTCATCCAGCTGTTCTTGGTGTGCACGGATGATCACCTGCCTGGGAACATGTTGAAGAAAGGAATCCTGCTGGTTTCTCATACTCAGGGACAACCTTTGGACATTGAGCCTCATTTCCATACTAGGAGCTTACGCCTCTTCCCAGTATGGTAAGACCAGCTGGCCACTCCTTGCTCTCTCTCTCTGTTCTCAGAACTAGAAAAGGGGTTAGGGAGTACCCACAAGTTACAGGGAGAGACGGAGACTTCTCAAGCTTGTCACTGCCTCCCCAGCTTGCCTGTTCCCCAAAGCTTTCTTCAGAAAGGCTATAAACCACTGACAACTGGTGTGTTTGGTACAAGGTCTGCTCTTATTTTTGCTTGTGGAGGGTTCAGGGCCAAAGCAGGTCAAGGCTAAAAGCTGAATGATCTACTTTTGGTCAAACTCTAATGACAAGTCGAAAACAAAGCACAGAGCAGAATGTTTGCCCAGTGAAGAGGCAAGCTCCTTTCTATGCAAGGTCCTCTGTTATTATAATAAATAGGAAAGGGCATTGGGTATTGAAAGGGCTCAAGTCTTAAGAACAAAGTCCAACTTACTGTGCCTGCTCCGGTGTAAGTGGACAGTGTGTCCCCAAGGCCTTGGGAGAACAGCTGGGGACCAAAGGAGAGTCTGATTCTAAGCACCTTGAGATTGGCCTGCGCCTGAGCCATGAAATGTCCTCGTTGTAATGAAGTTTGTTGGAATCTAGGGAGGAAGCAAGCTCTTGCCAGCTAACCCCTGTAGGATGTTTTCTCTCCTGGGTCCAGGGATGGCCAACTCCATCACTAGTACCTGTATGTGAGGTGAGGAAAGGTGTAGAATAGGGTACTCCAGCGTGTATGTTGGAGGAGGGCTTCCGTGGGAATGTCAAGGAGCCCCCCAGTTCAATCTCTGCAGCATTGTCATCATATGGCTCCCCATCCACATGATTCTGGGGCAAGAGTGTTGGCCGTCTGTTCTGGTGGGCCTCCCTGTCAGGCAAGTTGTCAGGTGAATGCTGATGGATGGGTGACGGGGACAGAGCTGGAAGATCACAACTAGGCCGATTGTCAGGGGGAGATGAAGACAGCCATAGGCACTCAGTTGCTGAAGACACTGGCAAGGCAGCCTCCGGATCATAAGATGATACTGTGTGTCCCGCTGCTGGCCCTCCTACCATCTCAGCCATGAAGCCATAACCAGCTCTATCCTGGGCAGTTTGCTCCAAGGAAGAAAGGTCCTCATGACTGGGGGTCTCCAGGAGGGACATAGAGAGAGGAGCCATGAGTCCAGAAGCGTTTGCAGAATACAATTGTGTCTGCTCTCTAGAGTCTTCTTGGAAAGGAGTAGTGCTGTTCACTGTTTCTGGAGTCTGAGTCACTCTGTTTTCACCCACTTCTCTTAATGGTGTGGAGACTCTGTCTCTCTGGTCTGGGGATCCAGAAACAGCCACGTGGGACAGTGGGAAAGACAGCTCATTTTCCAGGCTGCCCCCAGCTTGCCCAGGGACCTCGTTTCTGAAGGCCTCCAGTCTGATGTCAAAGGCTTGAGCTTCACCTGGTTTTCTGTGATGCACAAAATCTACCTGTGAAGAAGGTTTCTCGGCCCAGCTGTCCTTAGGAGAGGCAGGTCCTGAGGAGGCAGAGTCTCTCTCCTTGCTCCAGTCTGAGCACATCATACTTGGGCTGTGGCGCTGATCAAGGGCTCCTTTTCTGTGGCTGATGATGGGGTCCCTGGAATACACCCAGCTGTCAGCTGGCCCCTTCTTACTCCCGTCCGCCTCAGAGCTGAAAAGCAGACATTGCTGCCTTTCTGCTGCCTGTTTCTCAGGGCTATGCTCCCTGTCCTGATGAAGGAAGAAGGAGCTTTCACTCCTTTCCAAGGTGCTCCTCTTTTTTATGGTTGGCTGACTGGAGACATGTGAGAAAGAATCCTCACTGAAATCACTGTCATCAAGGTCCTCCGCCTGGGCTCCATCATGGTTCTCAGGATTAGAATGGAGGGGAAAGACAGTCTCATTCTGGAGCTGACCTTCTGATGGTCTGTGCTGGCACAAAAGCCTCTGCAGTGGCTGGTACTTTAGCTTCTGCTTGAGGAGAGGTGGCTGCTGGAACTGCTGATGGTAAAATCGCAAATGTTCCTCCCTTTCCTTCTGCTGCAGACTAGGGTTTGTCCAAGCTTCAGGGGCAAGCACGGCAGGTGTGCCCACCTTGCTATCCTGGGTGGTTTCTAAGTGGTGGCTGTTACCAAGGAGCCGAGCTCGGGACAGCAGCTCCTTCTGCACTGGCTGTACTGGCTGCACCTTCTTCCCTCTTGTAGGCAGCCTGACACGTAGCAGACCTTCTCTTGGGCCCGAGGCTCTGCCCTCCCACCCAACAGCAATCTTGCTGCCAATTTGACTTTTCTCAGAGCACAATGGTGCTGACTCTGCCCCCTTTTTGGTCAAATGGCCAGATCTCATGGTTCCTCTTCGAGGGCTAGCCTTCATGTCCCACTCTGGGGTGGGACTCCCTTGGGAGCTACTCTTTTTACCAGGGGTCTTTGGTCCAGAGGCAAAGGGGATGTTGGGAGCATGGCTGGCCAATGGGTGAGCCTTAACTCTTGTGGGGCCTGGGGCTACGGTAAGTGACTGAAGTCCCAGCTTAACTTTTTTGGGGGAGCACTTGTCCCCTGGCAGGGTGACAGGGGAGCTCTGAATTCGTTTTGGAGAGGAGTTTGCAGATGTCTGATTCCGACTGGCGGCTGAAGCACAGCACTTCAGGCCCTTCTTCAGCTCCTTCACCCTGCAATGACACTGGTGTTACCTGGATATTCATCTGTGTCTGTGAGGAGGCGTGACTCCATTCCCACAGCTTCCAGAGAATTAAACAACAACAAACAAACAAGGAAAGTATGTCAAGGGGTTGGGGATTTAGCTCAGTGGTAGAGCGCTTGCCTAGGAAGCGCAAGGCCCTGGGTTCGGTCCCCAGCTCTGAAAAAAAAACCAAAAAAAAAAAAAAAAAAAAAAAGGAAAGTATGACAAGGCTATGAGTTTTTTCTCACTCTGGCAGAGAATAAGGAGAAAGCACATTCTCCTTAACATGAGTGCTGTACTTGGACTAAAAGTGAAGTGTCTCCTGAGAATATGAGCATGAGTGCAGAGTTTACAAATCACTGCGGCCCCACATAAGGGACAAGCTAGGAATGAGAACCAGGCTGTATATTCATGCAGAGCCTGCCTGCCGTGGGCCCTGAAGATGAGCCAACTCGGGAATTCATGTCTGCCCTTCACCTCTAACCCCACATGCCTACCAATACCACCCTGTGAGTCTCTGGGAAGGGGAATTCCCCTAATCTGCAGTTCAGAAAGGGACAGATGGTGTGTATCCCACCATCCCTAACTTAGCAGTACTGGCTTTCTGTTTTGGGTAAAATTGTTTATTATAGAGGCGCTGTATATTGGAGATATTGGTAACATCTGTGTTTTATACCCAGTAGTTACCAGTAGCACCTTTCCCCAGTCACAACAATCAAAAATGTTCTTCTGGGAGCTGGAAAGATGGCTCAGAGGTTAAGAGCTCTGCTGTTTTAACAGAAGATCCACCAGGCTCAGTTCCCAGAGCCTATATAGTGGCTCACAACCTTCTTTAACTCCAATCTCAGGTAATATGGTGCCTGTTGACACCAGGCACATATAAGGCGCACATAATACATGCATTCAGACAAAATACTGATATAAAAATAATCTAAAATATTTTCAAATGTTTTTAATTCTGTAGGAGACGAAGTAAGTAGAAATGGGAGTAGTGCTGACATACCAAGTCCCCTCAGAAAGAAGCCTGACCAAGCAGCTATGGCTCAGTGGGCAGAGGCCCTTGCTGCAATCGTGAACATCTGAGATTGAACCGAGACATATATGGTAGAGGGCATTAACTAACAGACGTTGTCCTCTGACATCCATACATCCCCACACTCACTGCCCCTGCAATTTTTCTTAAAGAGGCATCAACTCCTAAAACAGGGACATGGGGCATCTTTCTTTGGTGCGCGTGTGCGCGCACGCACACACACACACACACACACACACACACACACACACACACACACACACACACATACGGAGGGTTCACTAGGTCATACTTTTCAAATTCCCAGTATAGTATCTACAACAAGGCTGTGCGGTTCAATGCCAGATCCCTGTGTCTGAGAGGAATGTGACAAACTCATGGGACCTATACATAATCTGACATCACTATTTTTCCCCTATAGACCAGACTGGACTTGAACTCAGAGATCCACCTGTCTTTGCCACCACTGCTCAGAACAACCCCATACCCTATAGGCAACTTACCGGTCAGCGTAGCGCAAGGTATTCAGTGTATGCTCTGTGGCTATGTGGCTTGGGGAGATGTTGGCGATCATGCAAGTTTTGGCATCGCCAATGAAAGAGTCCTTCAGGACCTATCCAAACCAGGAGACAGGGCAATGAACAAAGGGCATATTCACTACTTATGTTTGAAGATGCTGGCCACAGCTTGCTTATTCACAAAAGATATTTTACAAAAGAAGAAACTCATTAGACTGGAGAGGTGGTTTGGTGGTTAAGAGCACTGGCTGCTCTTGAAGAGGACCTGGGTTCAGTTCCCACCAACCACATGGTGGTTGACAACCATCTGTAACTCCAGGTCCAAGGAACTTTCTAGTTTCTGGGCACTAGGCAGGCAGGCAAGACATACATACATACATACATACATACATACATACATACATACATATTTAAAAGAAAGACATGCAAATAACTAACAAGCAAAACAAAAGGTACTCATCAGTCTTCAGAGAAACACAAAGGACTAGAAAACTAGCTAGCATTTCTGGTGCTGAGGAGATGGCTCAGTGGGCCAGAGAACTTCTAATAAGCAAGCAAAAGGACATGAGTTCAAATTCCCTTACTTCCTCTGCAGCCAATATAGGCCTGACTTAATATCTACTGGTCATTTTCCAGACAACAGAAAGAAAAAGGTCTACACATGTATTACTCAGAATGAACATGGCTGGTCCTGGTAGTGCAGGCCTGTATCCTAGATGCTCAGAAGACTGGGGCAGGAGGATTCCAAGTCAAGACTCGTCTGTATTACAAAGTGAATTCAAGGCCAAGCTGTACAACTCAAGAATATGCTTACATTGGGACACCAGGACTACAAGATGGCACTGCTCATGCCACTGCAGAAGAAGCTCATGGAGGTTCAACTTGGAGAGCTGCCGAGCTGGCTACTGATGACAGATTTCACCCCCAGTGGCACTGAGGGGCCTTTTGGGGAGGTTATAACCAGTATGACTACAAGTACATCAGTGCACAGAAAGGCAGCACCAACGTGGTTTTCAGCTACAAGGAACTCAAGCACGGGTAGCAACTCAAGCACCACTAACGAAGGGTCACTATGGAGGGCACCGCATGGCTGAGCATAACCTGTCCCGCTCCAATCCAGGAAGGAATTCAACCGTGGCTGAACCTTCATACCCTGACTGAGAAGTCGTGTCCAAAAAACGTAACTGATTGGTTCATGTGAAAAAAAAAGAATATTCTACAGCAAAATGAAAATGTAAACTGGGGATGCAGCTCAGTGGCATAGCAATTGCCTAGAATGTGAAGTCTCAATCCTTAGTCCCTGCCCCAGAACAATCACAGCTAACGCTGGTGCAGGTTCCTGTGCAGTGCTTTGTCATTGTGTTGTCCAGGTTGGACTCAAGCTCCTGCTTCAAGCAATGCTGTGAGTGGCTGGGCTGACATATGCACCATGTCGAGTTCCTCCCACATTCCACTTAGCAGTCTTAGGACTATACAAATAGTAAATAGTCAGCTCGTGTGTCCTCTTATGGACAGTTAATTCATCGTTGTATTCATAGTTATCCATAATTGATACAATATTTATCTTCCCCACGTAGAAACAATGCTTTAAAACAGCCAGGCAGCATAACTTGCTTTAATATCTTCCCGCCATCTTTTCCATCCTCACATGTGGAAAACGTGAGTCTTTAACTTGTTTAACTAAAGCACTAATACTACACTGTAGTTATCTTATTTACAGACTCAGTAACTCTACTAAATAAGTGTGTGTGTGTGTGTGTGTGTGTGTGTGTGTGTGTGTGTGTGTGTGTGCGCGTGCGCACGTGTGCGTGTGTGTTTTCCCCCAGTGTTGAGGATTAAACCTAGGAACTGGTGTATACCAAACAAGTGCTCCCACTGAGCTGTGCGGCTGGCCTATTCCCACTGCTTTATTGGTCAGGGGTAGACAGGCAGGAACTCATCATATTGCCCAGACTGATCTCCATGTATGGCCTCAAATAGTCCTCTGCCTCAGCCTAAGTTGCTGGGAGCACAGACATGAACCACCATATCCAGCAATTTATGCTTTTACAGATGAGTCTTGCTATGCTATCCAGGTTGGTCTTGAATTCCTGGGCTTAAGTAATCCTCCTGCCTCAGCTTCAGGAAAATGGTACCACATCTGCAATAAGATTCTTTACACTAAAAGAATATAGAGAGGTGGTGTCCTAGTTAGTTTTGTCATTTGCCACAGCCTAGAGTGATCTGAAAAGGGGGTCTTAAGGGATGTCTCAGATCAGATTGGCCTGTGGGTGACTGTCTTGTTCACTGAGATAGGAGGACCCAGACAAATGAGCAGCACCAATCCCTGGCAGGCGGTCCTGTCTGTAAAGGAAAACTTGCTTAAGCATGGGTCTGGGAGAGAGCTGGTAATGATAACATTGCTCCATGGTTCCTGCTTAAGTTCTTGCAGGGATGAGCTAAAGCTGGGATGCTGGTCAGGGTATTTATCACAGCAGTGGCAGGAAGCTACAACAGGAGGTAACAAGACCATGACCGCCTTCCTGAGGCTCCAACTGCCCTGCTGCTGTAGACATCCCTGCCTGAGTGCACTGAGAGCTCCTCGAGGGAGGGAAAGTGACACCTCAGCTCTTTGCTCCCCAGATGTTTAGCATCATGTCTAGTCAGTAGAGGATGCTTGATTAAATTAACAAAGCAATGAGGAAGGAACAATGAATGAAGCAGAACAAACTCCAGTCTTTTGTTGACTTTACCTGGGTCAGTTTGCTCTGTCTGAAAGGCGTGTGGGTGTGTTCCTGGTCCAGCGCTCGGATACATTCTTTCAGCTGTAGAGTGGGAGAGTAAAGACCCATCAATATGACACTGAAGTAGGGGACAGCCAGATGCTACCTCCTTAGGGAGTTTCTCTTGATGTGCATGAGTGCTTTGCCTACGTGTATGCCGTTGCACCACAAAGAAGGCACCGGATCCCCTGGATCCAACTGGATGGTTGTGAGCCCCCGTGTGGGTGCTGGGAATTGAACTCTGATCATCTGTAAGAACAAGAGTTTGGTTCCTAGCACCCATAAGGTTAATTTCATCCAACTCGAGGGGTTAACGCCCTCTTCTGGCTTCTTCAGACACCTGAATGTGTGGCATACATATTCACACATACACATAAATAAAAAATAAAAATAAATGTCAATATTCTGTAAAAGCAAAGGCACACAAACCACACACAGGCAATTTTCCTAAAAGAAAGTCAACTGCCCTGTTGTTTCCTGTTCAATACATAAAACCAAGCAAGAATGATAAAACATTGTTCTGTGCCGCCTGCTAGAAAGCTCTGAGTCAGTCCAGAGTGAAACCAATGACCCAAGAAACCCACCCTGCAGGCAGTCCTGAGTCCAAGCTTATGCACTGGCAATCCTGGCTTACTTGTTTTCTCTCTTGTCATAACTATGTAGGTGCTCAAGTAGATAACTTACTTAAGCTATTTCCCTCTCTCCCTCATACATGTAGACATATAGGTATAAATCCAAGTTCTGGATATAAACTGTTTGGGGAAGGAGAAATCAGAGCACCAGAGGAAAAGGTACTTTATTGCTAGTTTTTGTCATCCTTGACATGAGCTAGACTGTAGGAAGGGAGCCTCAACTGAGAAAATGTCTCTAACAGACAGGTCTGTAGGGCATTTTCTTGATCAATGAACCATGTGGGAGGCCCCGCCCGCCATGGGCAGTGCCTCCCTGGGCTGTGTTCCTGGGCTATGTGAGAATTAGACTGAGAAAGCCACAGGAAGCAAACCAGTAAGCAGCGTTTCTCCCCTTTCAGCGAATTCAGTTCTTGCCTCCTGGTTTCTGCCTGAGGAGTTCCTGTCTTGATTTCCCCAAAGATGGACTGTAACCTGTAGGCCTAGTAAACCCAGCCCCCAGCATGCTTTTGGTACAACCTGAGGCCAGTACTCCGTGATAGGTTATTTCTCTGCCCCTTCAAACCACAGTAGATTCTATTAAGGGCAGGGAAGCTGTTCTTGACTTGCAAAATTCAGCATTGGGGGAAGGGTATGCCAGGTAGGGACTGAGGGATGTTGGGAGAACCTGGAGGCCAGTCTGTTTTGATATGTAAAATATGTACCTCAGTCCCTTGTCCCTGGTCTGAAACTAAGCAATTACTTCACACAGTCATCATCTCCCTTTTAGTGCACATACATATGTGCTTATACACATGATGTGTATGTGCAGTACTCATGTGAAGGTCAGAGAACAACTCTGTGGAGTTGGTTCTTTTCTTTCACCTCTACATGGGTTCCCTGGACTAAGCACAGGTCAGGCTTTTGTGGCAAGTGAGGGCCATCTCAGTAGCCCCACCATCGCGCTTTAAAGAGGAGGGACGGGCGAGCTTATGTAGCGTAGTTTATGGTGATCAAAATCAGACGTCTGTGGCTAGAGGCTGTACTTGACCAGTTCACTCACTCCATCTGCACCTGCATCCGGATCTGTAAGGCGAGGAGGGGGCAGAGGACTTGCTAAACCTGCCATGCAGAGTGGAGAAAACCAAACTGACTGGCAAGACAGAAACACTAAAAGTACACCCCATGGCTGGTGGAACCAATGAGAATCACATACTCACTTATTTAGCCTATTGTGTTTAAGTATTACCTTGGCATATAATATGAAAATATATTATTGAGATATTTTATATGTTTTGTTGATATCGATTTTCAAAATCCTGTGTGTATTTTACTTTAGAGACATCTTATGTAAATGTAAGACCAGTTACAGTGGTGGCTGGAGAGAGATGGCCCAGCTGTTCAGAGCACTGGAATGTTATTATAGATGTGTACAACCATGCCAGCAATATCCTTCTTTACTATAAATCAGTCCAAATCTACCATTTCTAGCACTGAGATTCTCCAGAAGAGATGATATTGTGTATGCGATTTTTGGTAACAATGACCCAGGGCTGTTTGTAACTCCAGTCAGTCCTAGAGGATCCGATGCCTTCTTCTGGCCTGCACCTGCATTGGGCACACACAGAGTACACAGACATACATGCAGGCAAAACACCTGTACACAAATAAATAAATAAAAACCTAGCCACAGTACGCAGCAAATACACATAACTTAACCACTTTTTAAAGTAATCTAGTAGAGAACAGACTAACAGATTAATCATCAATGTGGGATGTTATCTGTATCTAGAATGTGGGAAAATTTACAGGTAATTATCTCTCCCACCTCCCCTTAAAAAGTATGTGCTGACACAGCAAAACAAAGCAGGCTCAGGGGAAGTGTCAGAGGACAGTGTCTTTATCTTCAGTAAGTCAATTATGAAAAGGTAGTTATGGGTCAACAAGAGATTTTTAATTATTGAGTAAGAGGTTACATTTAAAGTATGATAAATTTCATTACAGACATATTAAAAAATAAAGCATCCCTCTGAGATTATGGAATGTTTATAACATGGCTTGATGAACAGGGTTTCCTTTAATCTAACTAGGAGTTGGCAAGATGGCTCACTGGGCAAAAGCTCTTGCCAACACAAGCCTGACCACCTGAGGTAGGTCCCTGAGATTCACGATGGAAGGGAAAAACCAACTCCCAAAAGCTGTCCTCTGACCTCCACCCATTTGTCATGTATGTTACTTTGTGTGTACATGTGTATGGTGGCATGTGTGTCATGATGCACACAGTGGCAGTCAGAGGACAGCTTATATGAGTTGCTCTCTACCACATGGGTCCCAGAGATCAGACCCTGGATGTCAGGCTAGGCAGCAAGGACCTTCACCTGCTGGGCCACCTTCCTGGCCCTGGTTAAGCCTTCAACTGTTGATAACTGAAGTATCTGAGATATACTACTGCCTGCATTTGCATTCTTCAAGTACAAATTTTAGGAAGTAGGAAAGAGCTTTCTCAGCCATGTAGCAATTGCAGAAACATTTCTCTTTCTAACTGGTAGGGCTTGAGGAAAAGAGGCAGGGGAGAAAGAAGAGTGGCCTAGCATTGTGCACAGGCTGCCTGGACCTGCCATCCAGCTCAGGACTTCCACTGTCAATGAGAGCATGCGTACTGCCCTGCTGATTTACCCAGCCTCAATGACTGGCTTCACATTAGGACAAAATCTCTCAAAACAGGGATTTTTAGATTCTAAGTAACTCACAGCCAGAAGACTCTGGTTGATCTCCGCGCCTTCCATCTTCGTCTGTCTGTCTGAGTCCCTGGCATCTGCTGCTCTCTCACTCCCAGCCAAGTCAATGAAAGAGATCCTAAAGAAAACACAGCAGGAGCGACTTCTTTGGGCTTTGGTTTATTTCCATATTAGCTGACATTTTGTAACCTCGGGAAGAAACGGAGCACAGCTCATACTCAGAGAGACAAGACATCATTGTTAGCCTTCCAAAAGCATCACAAGATCCTGATGTGTCAGCTGGAGCTGGCTCTGTTCACTCATTTGTGAGAAAGTATGACTGAAATTAATAAAGCATTTCCCCACAAGGGCCTGGTGACCATAATACAAATCAGTTAGGCGACTACTTAGATAATTAAATAGAAAGTTTTATTGGCTGTTTTCTAACAAGAAAGGATGAAAAAGAAGAGAATGACTCATTACTCAGAGGTGAGACAGGCTCATCCATCAGCATGGCAGAGTTTGCTAAGATAGCACCAGAGAAGCAATGAATGCATCCAATTGTCCTGTGTCTTCTTTCAAGAAGAATGGATTCCCCACCCCCATTTATAGCCTGCAAGCTCTCCGAGATGCATTCCTTGCTGTTTCCCTGCTGATACTGTGTTTCACATTAGAAGCAATCAATGTCCCTTTTAATAACTTTGGGTTGACCAACAATAGGTCATTACTTCATGGTTAATCAACTGATGGCACTTTATACAATGATTTATTTCAGGGCTAACAACACTACTCTATATCCTTGCAATGAAGACCCAAGTGTCCCAGGTTGAGCATATATATTTCAAAGTCACACATGGAAAGGTAGACAATGCAATTCTCCACACAGTTCCAGCTCACCTGCCAAATGTCCTCTTGGCTGAATCTTTGATCTGAATTTGGATGACAGCATGGGAGCGGGAGGAGTCTGCATTGACGCTGGTGGCCCCCGTGCTGCGCTCCTTGCTGCCCTTTAAGATCACCTGAAAAATAAAATCCACAGGATGACTTTCTCTGGGAGAAAACAGTCTTCTGGCTCCAAAAAGTTGGCTAAATAAGCAGTAGAGACCTGGCATGTAATTTTATTAACATACTGCAGTGTTTGATGTTCAGGTGGAAGGCTGCCCAGACACTAAATCACAGAGTAAGTACCACAGCCGTGAGAAGCATGTAGAATACTAATCTTGTGGGAGAACATTCAATGGCTAAAGAGCTAATTTACATCTTAATCTTATGCACTCTTTTTAATATCTTTGATGAATCTAGCCTAACTAAGATTCCCCAGGGCAAAACTTGGCTCCAAAGCAAGGTCTCATAGAATTCATCTGTCTTAGTGACTGCATCAAAAGACAGAAAGGTACATCACAGCATGACTGATCACATGCACCTGCTAGACCAGCATACGGGCATGGAGGAGGACAAGCCTGATATTCAGGAGGAGCGAAGTGAGTTGTTTCATGTGCCTATAATGTGCCTTGACTCCAATACTCCCTTACCCCTCTCTGGCCATAAAGGAGTGAGTGGAGAAGGGGAGAAGTCTCAGTCTCCAGGCTCCAAGCAATGAAAATATAGTCACATATGAACATATCACTGCCCAGTCTCTCAAATTTTAACTGTATCATACTGAACACAGCCAAGTTTTCCAAATTAAAAGCCCAAACACAGAATCAAACTCAACAACAAGCTTCAAAATACCTTATCAAGGAGGGGCAGGTGCTTTCTTTCTTTCTCTCTTTCTTAAAAAATAATTAAAAATAAGTTCTGGCCCAGTGTGGTGGCACACGCCATTAATCCACTCAGGAAGCAGAGGCAGGCACTCTACAGATCAAGTCCGGGAAAGACAGAGAAACTGTGTCTCCAAAAACAAACAAACTAACTAACCAAAACAAAACCCCAAAACCCAACAGTGTTCTGGGCTGGAAATATAGTTAGTTGGTGGAATGTCTGCCTAGCACGTACAAATCCTGGTTTTGATTCCCAAAACTGCACACACCTGTAGTCCTATCCCTTAGGAGGTGAAGGGAGGAAAATCAGGAAGTTTAAGGCCATCCTAGACTACATGGCAAGCTCAATCAAAACATGCCTCATGAATACTCAGGGCCCTGTCTCAAAAACCAAAACAAAGTAAGTCTCACTCTTAATCCCAGCATTTAGAAGACAAAGGCAGAGAGATTTCTGAGTTCAAGGCTGGCCTGGTCTACACAGTGAGTTGCAGACTAGCCAAGGTTACACAGTGAGGGACTGCCTCAAAAGGAAAAGGAAAAGGAAAAGAAAGGAAGGAAGCAAGCAAGCGTTTGAAGGTGGATGTGCCAGGGTCCTGGATGTTGCAAGCAGAGGGTTTAGAGCACGGTCCTGATGGGGGTCTGGCTGGACACTGCTGACAGGAACGCAGGCGGTAAAGACTGTCCATGAACCTCAGAGGAGAACACAAGGATACTACTAGGACTAGAAGTCATCCATGGTACATTTTGGCAAAGAATTTATCTATTATTTGTCTGTGTCAGGTCTCCGTAATTTACATTAACTTTCTACCTCCATCTCTGATGTCTTTCTGATTGTAGACGTAGGAGATCAATGGCAATAAAACAACAACAAGTTAACCAATGAACACCTTCATGCTTTTTCTTAAGGAACAATACTTTAGGGTAAGACAATGCCATATACTTTTCTAAGAGAAGCTCATGTGTGGCCTTGGTTCTGATCCCCAGCACCACATGGAGGAAGCGGCACAGGTGTGGTTCAAACAGCTTTCCCTTTACTGTTTGTTCCTCTCCCATTTAAGAATCCCAAGAGCTAGCGTCACCTCAAACTCCTAACCAAATGAAGGAACGGCTGGGGAAGTAAGGGCAAGAGGACTACAGTGAATCCCCATGTGAGACACAATCTCTTTCTGACGCTGCTGCCATAGCACAGGGCACGCTGGGCACCTGGGAATGCTCAGAGCTTCCACCCCTCTTGTTCTGTCTCCGCCTTTGTGATCACTGGAAAAGGGCGTGGCCATCTGCCACAATACCCACTCGGATGCTGGCTTCAGATTTTAGATACCAAGGAGTGTGATTAAACACACATGCGAACTTCAGCCCTCAGAGATAAGCAAATTTACCTATTTATCTGGGGAAAGACAAGCTCAGGAACTGTTACTAATTACTAGTCTCCTTACCATCTCACACAATGTCTTTCTAAGACTTACTTTTACCTCTAACTATGTACACTGGTATGTGAGTGTGTGTACTTGGGAACAGGTGCCCAGGGAGGCCAGAAGTGCTGGGTCCACATGAATTGGAGTTACAATGGCTGTGATATCCAACATGGGTTCTGGAAATATAATCCAGGTCTTCTACAAAAGCAATAAGTGCTCTTAACTGTTGAACCATCCCTCCAGCCCCAATACAGCCAAGTCTCCCCATCAACTCCCTTCTCCTTGTCTCACTATATAGCCTAGATTATAGGCAGGAACCACCATTACTAGCAATTCTTAATACTTTGTTTTCAAAAAGCAGTAAAAAAAAAAATTCCCCAAGTCCCTTATTACCTGTGAGTAACAGTTCTGCTAAGTGCTCAGTTTTAAGCAAACAATTCCGAAGATAACGCCATAAACATGGATTCAATGGGTATCTTTTTTTACTTTAAGAAAAACTTATCCAAATAACTCACTAAAACTGTAAAGTACGATGAAAGGGTGTTTGCTGCTTGAGAGTTGATAACTCTGGGCTGGAAGCTGGCTCTTCTAGTCCTGACCACCAGCTTCCAAGCTTAGCTTCAGTTTGCTCATCTGAAAAAGGAGTTTTATAATATGTATCTTACTTTACAGTGATTAAATCACATGGTATTTGGAAAAAAACGAAACAAAACTGACAAAGAAAAAAATCCTCCAGCCAAATATTTGTTAGTTAGGTAACCTGATAACCAAGTGGGTGTAGTGGCAATTGTAGTGCCAGCAATTGGCAGACAGAGGCGGACAGACATGAGACCAGCCTGGAGACCACAGTGAGCTCCATAAAAGCCAGGGCTATGCAGAAACCCTGTCTAACAAAATAAAATAAGACAGAATGAAACAAGGAGCTAAGTATGGTGGCTCACTCCTGTAGACATTTCAGTTGAGGTAGAGACCTGAGGAGAGGAAGCTCAAGGTCATTTGTGGTTACACAGGAAATTAGAAGCTAGCCTTAGCTACCTAAGACCTTATCTTAAAAAAAAAAGTGTTAAGGTATTTTTTAATCAAAGAAAAGGACCTATGAAGAAACTAACGTAAAGCCAGGATGGCGCCCAGAGCTCAGTGGCAGAGTGCTCGCTCTGGGTTTGATCCCCCAAGACCACCAGGCTAAGGATCATTAAAAGAGGGTTCACTAGAAAGAGATTTTTACATAAATCAATAAATGACCTCTGAACAAGCAAAACCAACAAGCAATTAACAGCGATGACATCACATGGTGTCTGTATGTGCGGGGGTAGTAAAGTGCTCTTTCAGTCTCTTTATATATTCTGTAACGCATAACAGTGAGAGAATATTACTTCTGTTATAACAGAGAACTTTTAATAAAAAGAAGCAGACTCCAGAATTCCTGTGGAAGCATAATACATAAGACTAATAGTTAGTTGCCTCAGGAAAAGGGACTGGAAAGGGAACTTCCTAATTCTTTGGATTTTGAGAGCTTGTGAAAGTATTGCTTATTAAAAATTTAAAACAAGAACCCTTGCCTTCAGCAAAGAATCTTTTCTCCTAAGCCCACAGTCACAGAGAATACGATCACAGCCTTTGAGGCCAGCTCAAAAGCACCTTTGCCACACATCTGTTTGTGTCACACGCCCTACCTCCCATTCTATGGCACTGTAGAGAAATAAGCTATCTTCATAAGATGGCTCACACTTCACAAGTGTGAAGTGGTGTCGCTGTCCTCTGCTTTTGATCTGAGCCATCACAGTTGCTAGGAAGCAAAATGAACGTTCCCCTGGCCTGAGCCTGCTCAGGGTGTACGGAGGAGAAAGGAATTACCTGTAGGAGCAGCTCCACACTGTCCACTTGGAGCTCTCGAAGGCCAGCTATCTGCACCACATGCTTGCTATCTTCTCTTGCAAAGAGCCTGCAGACGCAAAAATGTAGCTGGTATGACACTGGGTGTGTTTTGCCTTTCCAGAACAGTCTATGGACCCTCCATTATACAGTGGTTTTGCCATTTGGATGGGATGGATGTGCTTCCCCTTCCAGCCCTTCAGACTACTGAGGTGGTACTTCCTTTCAGTGGTTAAGAGCGCTGACTGCTCTTCCAGAGGTCCTGAGTTCAATTCCCAGCAACCACATGGTGGCTCACAACCACCTGTAATGAGATCTGATGTCCTCTTCTGGTGTGTCTGAAGACAGCGACAGTGTACTTATATATAATAAATAAATTAAAAAAATACAAAAAAAAAAAAAAAAACGAAAACCAAATCAGTATTTTGATTACAACCAAGAGAATGAGCATAAAACCCTGACATATCGCAGTCCCTGGTTAGTGACTAGTGCAGTGGTGGATAAGGGCGGGATCTTTAGTGTCTAATTAGCCTAAAGTTGTGGTCTTTGCTTGTTAGGTGCTTCCCTTTTCTCCCTTGAAGAGAAAGCATGCAGTCCGGGGAGCGGCCACTGCCATTTGTATCTACCAAGAATGATCTTCAGGATAAAGCTAACAGATAGCAGCAGATCAACTGCAGCATTATTCCGGGGCGATGGACAGAATATCCTGCCTTCCAAGTTATCTGAGCCAATGATTTTCCTAAAGAAAGACAGTAGGAGTGGGGTTTTGGGTTTTTTTTTTTTTAAACTTATATCAGAAGGATTCCTGATATATAGTTTTGTACTATTTTATTTGAGACAGGGTCTTACAGGGTCAAGCTGGCCTGGTGATCCTCCTGCCTCAGCCACCTAAGTACTAAGAGTTCAGCCATGTGCCAACATGTTCCACTCTGGTACTTCTTCTAAGGCGGCAAGGGAGGGATGCTGTATCTGAACACACTGGGCCTGCAAATAGGGGCAGATGACTGTGGCCTGCATTGATATTAAATCAGGAACACCTACAGCAAGCATGGATACTGATTAAGGCTAAGAATGAAATTCTCTAGTCTGTAGCAAAAAGGAGGAGAGATGTTGAAAGAGAATGAATTCATTTCTCAAATAAAGGGGAGAGGGGCTGCAGTGGTGAGGCAGACATATCTCGGTGAGTTTATCTCTTGGGATACATGGTGTATTCCAGGCTAGCCAGGGTTACACAATGAGACACTCTCTGAAAAATCAAAACAAGCAAAAATATTTTTTCTCAATCTAAGTTTCCAGTCTTGCCAGTGCCCATGATCTCTCAGAAAACAGGCCCAGAAATACACTTCTGAATAAAAGAAGAAAATACCTATCCACATCACTTGAATACACTACCTTGACTTGGGCTCTGAGATGCTCACCCCAGAAAGGTTCATATGAGATGGTATAGAATGTACTGCTAGATTTGCAAATCCTCTGATAAAGAATCATATTTCTAAGCTGAAGACATGGCTCAGTGGCTAAGAGAAGTTACTGGTTTTGCTGAGGACTCAGGTTCAGTTCCCAGCACCTACATCAGGCAGCTCACAAGTGCCTGTACCTACAGTTCTAGGTTATCTGACTCCCTCCGGCCTCTGTGGATACCTGCACATACATGGTACACATGAACTCACATAGCTATACACGCACATACAGAAAAATAATTCTGGAGACGGCTCAACAGTTAAGAACACTTACTGAGGGGTTAGGGATTTAGCTCAGTGGTAGAGTGCTTGCCTAGCAAGCGCAAGGCCCTGGGTTGGTCCCCAGTTCGAAAAAAAAAAAAAAAAAAAAAAAAAAGAAAAGAACACTTACTGATCTTCCAGAGGACCCGAGTTTGAATCCCAGAATCCATGTCAGTGACTCATAAACACCAGAAGATCCAACACCCTCTTCTACTTTATATATTTAAGATTTATTTCTGTATGTGAGCACACTGTAGCTGTCTTCAGACACACCAGCAGAGGGCATCAGAGCCCACGACAGATGGTTGTGAGCCACCAAGTGGTTGCTGGGAATTGAACTCAGGACCTCTGGAAGAGCAGTCAGTGTTCTTAACCACTGACTCTCTCCAGCAATCTCTCCAGCCCCAAAAATATTTTTTAAAAGTTCTATTTTTATCTTTTTTTGGTAAGTCTATGAAAACAACTTATTTTCTGCATTTAGGATTTAATTAAGTGTGCTTAGGCTTTATTTCCTAGTTTAAGAAGTGAATTTAAGCTGAGCCTAGTGGCACACACCTTTAGTCCTAGCATTTGGGAGGAAGAGGTGGGCAGATCTCTGAGTTTGAGGCCAGCCTGGTCTACAAAGTGAGTTCCAGAACAACCAGGGCCACATAGAGAAATTGTCTCTGACACACTCCTTACCCCTCAAAAAGAAGTGAATGTACTTTTTCTATCTCTCCCAGCTGGCCTCCCCACCCCAACCCCATCTTTTTCTGTCCCCTCTCTCTGCCTCTATTCCCTTCTCAACCCCCTTGCCATTCCCCAAATAAACTTCATTTTATACTAGAGCTAGAGCAAGAGAGCGAGAGAGAGAGAGAGAGAGAGAGAGAGAGAGAGAGAGAGAGAGAGAGAGAGAGAATTTAGCACATAGGGCTTAGAAGGAACCCACTATTACACTCTGTGGGTTTTAGGGATCAAACCCAGACCATCAGGCTTTGTAGCAGGCACCTTCAACAACTCAGCCATCTCACTAGTCCTTTTTAGTCCTTTTTAAACAAACAAATAAACAAACAAACAAACAAACAAACAAAACCAAAGTCTTAGTGTATAGCCCAGACTAGCTTGGAACTAACTCACTATATAGATCAGGATAGCCTCAAACTTGCAGTAGCCTTTGTGCCTCTGCCTTCCAAGTGCTGAGATTAAAGGTATGAGCTGCCACACCTGGCTTGCAAAAATATTTTATTTACAAGCACGAAGTAAAGTATAATAGCAAATATATAAAAGAGTATCATCAGGAACAGAACTTTACAGAAACCCCAGAAAGGTTAACCAGGTATAAAAACTAACAGGCCCCACAACATAAGACCTTATAGAGTAAGTGTGGGCCTTTCACAGTGTATTAGTTAGAGTTTCTGTTGCTATAATTAAACATTATGACCCAAAGCAACTTGGGGAGGAAAGGGTTTATTTCACTCACAGTTCATCATTAAAAGCAATAAGGGGAAGAACACATCAGGGCAGGGGCTGAGGCAGAGGCCATGGAGGAGTGCTGCTTATTAGCTTGTTCCTCACACCTTGCTCGGGACCACAAGCCAGGGATGGAACCACCCACAACTAAGAAAATGCCTCACAGGCTTGCCTACAGCCCAGTATTATGAAGGCACTTTCTTCATTGAAGTTCCCTCCTCTTTTTAGCTTGTATTAGTCTGACGTAAAACTATACAGCATTCGTAGCAAGCTGTGAAAAAAGATCAAGGGCTGGAGAAATGGTTTAGCACATACAAAAATAAATAAAATGCAATATAAGTTTTTTTAAAAAAGCTTTCAACAAAGTTAGTGTATTCTTATCCTTTGTTTACTATTGAAGAATACAAATATACAGGGTGATAATTTGGGTAATTCATTAAAACTTCTACTTAAAGAAGCTGGCATTATGACTACTACAAAGAGCTTTTGAGGGGTTAGAAGATCAGGCAGTATCCCTGTGTAGTCCAGGCTGGCTTTGAATTTGTGATCTTTATATCTCAGCCCGCTGAGTGCTGGCTTACAGGGCTAAGTCACCATCCCGGGGAAAGTTCTCTTCTCTTCCTTTCTTTTTTCATACTGAGGATTGAATTCAGGGCCTTATGTATGCTACATTGTGTTCCTACCACATAGCTACATCCTCCACTTGGAAAAGACTTTTTTTTTAAAGATTTATTTGGTATGTATGTATGTATGTATGTATGTATGTATGTATGTATGTATGTACGTACGCATGCCTGCAGGTCAGAAGAGGGCATCAGATCCCATTACAGATGGTTATGAGCCACCATGTGGTTGCTGGGAATTGAATTCAAGACCTCTGGAAGAGCAGACAGTGCTCTTAACCCGTGAGCCATCTCTCCAGCCCGGAAAAGACTTTTAATCAGGGTTTTTCCAGGGGTTGGAAGAAAAGCTATAATTGAGCTAAGTGGAGGCTTAAACATTACAGAGAAGGTGAATGAGAAAAGTGCCCAGAGTAGCAATGTCTGAGATAAACTCTTTCTACTTCCTCTCACAAACCTGCATATCTTTTTGTTGGAATGGTCAGCAGTGCAGTGACAGGTCTCAGCCCTCCTGCTGGCTTCTTCAGTTGTGCTACTCAGTACACTAGTGCCCTCCCTGCTGAGCCTGTCCTGTGGTCTCCTGACGGGACAGGAACAGTTCCCACACCTATCCCACTGTTTGCTTGCAGCACATGAACAAGAATGTCACACTGGGCAGCTCCCTCGAGGCTAGTATACCTTTGCTGAGGCACTGCGGGGCTCTCTTAGCCTTCCACCGGGCTTAACTGGCATCCCCGCGTGGGTCAGGTACAGTTTACTATTACAGCAGTCCTTTACCTCCTCTCGCCTTTCTGCTCCTCCAGCTAGTTGATCCTTCACAACTGTTGCCAGATACTCAGTTTCAGTCACCTGTTCCCCACCTCAAAACCCCTTTCTTCTAGAAACATATGTAATAGGCATACTGATACATTCCTAGGCTAATGTTATGTTGTAAGTGTAGTAAGCTGAAGCCTGATAACAGTTAAAAGTTGAAGGTAAGTTAGTGGGTGGATTCTGCCACTAAGCCTGACATCTGAATTCCATCCCTCAGACCAGTGATTTCAGTGGGTTGTGACCCTCTGGGGTATCTGTACCCTTTCATGGCTAAGACCATTGGAAAACACAGATATTTACATTACAATTCATAACAGTAGCAAAATTACAGTCACTACAACATGAGGAACTACAATAAAGGATCACAGCATTAGGAATGTAGAGAAATGATTTCTACAAGTTGTCCTTTGACCTTCACATGCCCATCATGACACATGTATGCCTACATACATACACATACATACATGCTTACACAATAAAGAAATGCAAATGTAATTTAGAGCAGTGGTTGCTCTTCCAGAGGACTTAGGTTTGATTCCCAGCACTCACACAGTAGCTAACAACGATCTCTAACTCTAGTTGAGTTCTGATGCCCTCTTCTGGCCTCCCTAGGTACCAAACATGCACACAAAGACAAACATGCAGGCAAAATATCCACATACATAAGATAAAAATAAATATTTTTAAAAGGTTGACTGTGAAGAAAAAGACTTTTTTTTGCCAGTTTCAGAAAACTGTCATTAAATTTACACTAACATTATTTAAAGGGAAGATAAATACATGTTGATTTCCTGACTTTTTGAAAGTATCTTTTCACAGGGAAAAAAGGGGAGGAGTCTTTTTTTATTCCCCCACCCTCCTCTCCTCCCTGGAGGAGTCTTTTTTTTTTTTTTTTTGCTTTTTTTTTTTTTCGAGCTGGGACCCGAACCCAGGGCCTTGCGCTTCCTAGGCAAGCGCTCTACCACTGAGCTAAATCCCCAACCCAGGTAAGAATTTTTTTTTTTTTGGTTCTTTTTTTTTTGAGCTGGGGACCAACCAGGGCCTTGCTTCCTAGGCAAGCGCTCTACCACTGAGCTAAATCCCCAACCCTGGAGGAGTCTTAATAGATACTATAATACCATTCTTTAAAACAAAAACAAAAACAAAAAAACCAAAAAACATTAGTAGGAACTGAAAATGTAGTCCAGTGGTAGAATGCTTGCAAAGCATGTGTAAGGCTCTAGGTTCAATCCTCAGCACTGAAAAGGTATTAATAGATAACTAACATTTCTTCTAGCTGAATTAACAGTTTAAGAATGATACATCCAAGCTGGGCATAGTGATAAGTCTTAAATTCCACCACTTGGGAAGCTGACTCAGGATGATCACCAGTTCAAGGCTGCCCAGGCAAAATAGCAAGTTCTACACTAGACAAGACTACAGCCAGACAGCCTCAAAACAGAAAAGGGGAAGAGGGAGGAGAACGATCACCCCATGCCAGAGACAGCTATTTCACAAAAATGCCTCTCATTAAAGTCGTGTGATCAAAAAGATTCAGTGGAGCTCCGGCTCCAACACTAATGTACAGACCAAAGGCTTCTCACTCTTATCTAGTACCGTTTTCTTCTGTTTAGGAGGTCATAAAGTTGTCCACAGTAGATCTCATAGAAGCTGATCCACACAAACAGATTCCTTCTTGACTGGGATATTTTCAGCTGCCTGAAGATATCTTTGGCAGCCAGAGCATACAATCCTGGGTTTTGATGAGTTCCTATCATGGTATAGGTTTTCCCCGCACCTGTTTGTCCATATGCAAAGCAAGTGGCATTGCCTCTAGGGGAAGAATAATTAGAATTATTTACAAATATTTAAAGAATGATAATTTACACAGAGGTGTTTAATGACAAGTCAGGAAGAAAAAGGATCCTTGAAGAAATTTAGCATATAAAAATATATACAAAAGTAAAAAAATCCCCAAACCAAACTATGTTTTCTTAAAGGAATTATTTTACAGAACCGATAATATTACATATTGAATATGAGAAAATAAGGACTTTGAAGACCACTTGAGCTAGAGTATATGTAGCTCAGTTTGTAGAGTGCTTGTGTTGCATGGAGGAGGCAGTGAGTTCACACACACACACAGAGCAACAAGCACTTACCAAGTCTCTTACCATATAAGCACTTACCATATAAGATGCTTCTATGTACCCTAGAGACTTTGTCTTTTCTTTCCTTTTGCATTCTGTGTTCTACTTTTGTTATTTTGTGACAGCTCTCACTGCAGTCCAGGCAGCCTAGGCCCTTGGAGCTCACCATGTAGACCAGGCTGACCTTGAACTTGTGTCTATTTTCCCACCTCAGTTTTCCAAGTGCTTAGAATTTCCAAAATTCAAGCTAAATACAACCTCTTACATCTTTTATTCTGAAGATGCAAAATTAGGCTATTGAGAGCTTTTATTAAGCCAAGAAACACTATCTCTAGTGTAAAAGTAAATTTTGTTGCAAATTTCTCAAGGTTTAGTAAATCAAATGACTCCAGAAGAGTCTAATTAAGTTCATTAGGTCATAGCATAAATTCATATTTAATTCAAAAGAACTGGAAAGGCATTCATGTATTAATGGGACTCATGGAGAATAGAGAACTGAAAGAAGAGAAGAATCGGTGCGGCTCACCCACTGAAAATGTGCTGGATGAGGGGGTGAGCGGTCTTCAGGTACACATCTTGATTGCTGCATGCCTCACCAAAGACTTCATCGAAATAAAAAACATGCTGAAAAATAAACTTGATTTTTATAGCAATACATATGCATTTTCACCACCACTATTTTATTAACTCATGGGAAAGGCTAAACACATTTCTAAGTGATAGGAAGTAGCTGACTGACAAACTCAGAGAAATGAATAACCAGTAATGGTTAAATGACTGTCCTTTTCTGCTTCCTGCCGCTGTCCATACATGTTCTCACAGTGTAATAACTTTTGTTCTCTCAAGGGAAGTAAACTGATGAATATAATTGGGTCTAGGAAAGGAAATTAATTCTATAAAGATTATTTTACAGCCTTGGCAAGGCAAATATATATGAAAATTTGGGTGAATTCTAGGGATCAACTTTCATTCTGTGGGTTACATAGCTTAGCTTGTAGTTCCACAAACATTCATTCACAGTTAGCTGGTGTGTGTGTGTACTGTAACAGGAGCTTGAAGGAGCCGAAAGGTAAAGAATTATCCCACCTGCATCTGAAAGTGCGGAGCAGAATTCTAAGAGAAAGATGAGGTAAACGAGTATGCACCCTGATAGCTGTGATGCTGTGCCCTGGACACTCTGAGTTAAGTGTTTAGCTATAGCAAAAGTCACAATTTTTGTTTTAATGGATCTGTTTGATTATTGTTTTTACTATTTTGAGACACAGTCTTATGTGTCCCAAACTGACTTTGAAGTTATACAACCGGGGTTGGGGATTTAGCTCAGCGGTAGAGCGCTTGTTTAGCGAGTGAAAGGCCCTGGGTTCGGTCCCCAGCTCCAAAAAAAAAAAAAAAAAAAAAAAGAAAAAAGAAAAAAAGAAAAAGAAAAAGAAAAAAAAAAGAAGTTATACAACCAAGAATGACCTTGAATTTCTGATTCTCCTGTCTCTGCCTCCTAAGTGCTAGAATTACATGAATGTACCACCCTGCCTGGCTTCTGTGGTGCTATGGATTAAGCACAGTTTCATGCAAGTACTCTAACAACATAACTGCATTCCAAGCACTGTTTTTATTTTAACTATAATTTTTGAGCAGTTTTAGAAAAACTGAACAGAAAGTAGAGTTTCTATAAACACCTTTCCTCAAGTCCCTTCTATTGAAATTTTGCCCAGTAGTGGAAGGAGGATATAATTCAATGGAAAAACATTTCTTACTTGTGAAAGATATTATGAGACTGGATGTGGTAGTGTGAGAGGTGGAGATGGGAGGAGGGAGAAAGATACAGATAGAAGTATAAGCAAAAGGCCAAAGAAAGAAAGCACAAGGAATTAACTAGGTTCTGTGTAGGAAGACACCAAACATCCAACATGACTGAAATCATGGCCGGAAGAGCGATACAATGCTAGAATCATGAGTTAGGATTAAGGGATAGAAGTCTTGGACATTAGCCTTAAAGGAGTTAGAAGAAACAACTCAGAAACAATGAAGGTAAGTAAAGAATTTTACAAAGGATGATCTAAACTATTTTACTGCAAGATTAATCTGAGTTCACAATGAGACTAGATTGTGACCAGACTCCAGTCTTATATTGGTAAAGTGGGAAGAGTCAAACTAGGTGACAACAATGGGAAAACAAAACAAAACAAAAAGGCAAAGGACTGGATATGACAGAGGGGCTACAAATAAAAAAACAGGCTGATCTCATTACACTGAGTCTGCAAAGCGATAATTCAAAAGCTATAATATTTGCATAATTTAGAGGTTTGCCATTATGGTAACATAATTGAGTAAGAAAGTTTAGTAAGTTCAAGCTGACTACAGGAGAATGACAGTTACTACACAATGCATGAAATTAAAGGCCTATCTTTTGCCCCATTTTGAACCTCCTGTAATTATTTAATTAGATAATTGTATAGCCAGATCCAGAACACTGCACTTTGGCAAATTTAGTTTGGCTCACTCTTCCCCAGGTTCAATGATGTTTTATGAACTATTATGTTACATTGGAATGGAAATTAGGTCATTTGAGAAGAAACTGAGATCACAGAGCCAAGTTTACCATTTACAAAGTCACCAAACATTGGAATGTTAGAGAATGAATCTGAAGAATGATAAAATGATCTGGGCTGAATATGTAGTTAGTAGAATGCTTGCTTGCATGCATAAAACCCAAGGCTTCAGTCCCTAGCATGAAGTAAAAGTAGGAGTGGCTGGTTGCCTGTGCCTATAATCCCAGATGTACATGAGAGAGAAGATGCATCACTCATCTCAGTAGCACACGCACTTTGTATATAAAAGTGACACAAATTAGCCAGGAATGGCTTTAATCCCAGCACTGGGGAGGCAGAAGCAGATGGACCTCTTTAAGTCAAGGACAGCCTGGCTTACACAGTGAGTTCTAGCACAGCCAGGGCTATGTAGAGACCCTGCCTCAAAAAAAAGAAAAAAAAAAAAGCACAAATTATTGATAACATTTGAAATATGGAAAACAGGAAGAAAACCAAACTGTCTGTGAATTATTATACTTAGAGATAGCCCCTGAGCTATACTGTACATTTTTTTAAAAATTTTAAATAATTGGAACTAAGGCTACATACATAATTCTAGCACTGGAGACTCTGAGGCAAGAGGATCACAAGTTTAAATCAGTACTGGTTACATAAAGAGGCTGTCTTAAAAACCAACCAACCAGGGCCAGCCATAGTGGCACATACTTTTAATCCCAGCACTTGGGAGGGAGGGGCAAGCAGATCTCTGTGAGTGAGACCAGTCAGGGCTACAGGATAACATCCTGTTTTGCCCCCACCTACCTTTCCCTAAAAACCCAACCAAGAACCACAGGAAGAGCCTTTCTGCGGAGCATGTATTCCTTTTTGTCTCATGAAATTCAAGACAGCCCTGTCAGGTATGGTGGTACACACCTTTAGTACCAGCACTTGGGAGCAGAGACAGGTGGATCTTGTGAGTTCCAGGTCGGCCTGATCTACACAGTGAGTTCCCAGCCAGCCAGGGCTACATAGTGAGACAAACAACATGTAACAAACAAACACCAAAACCAAAGCGAAACAAAACCATGGGACTTCTGTTGAACCTGTGAATCCTGGAGTCCTTTTACAGATTTCTTCTTAACTGATGTGTTTGAGTGTCTACCACATGTGTCCAGATGCTCACTGAAGCAGAAGAGGGTGTGGGACCCCCTGGAACTGGCCTTACAGATCGTTGTGAGGACCTAACACAGGTGTTAGGACAGCACTCAGGGCCTCTGGAGCACAGGGCTCTTAGCCACTGAGCCAGCTCTAGAGCCCTGTAGAAATGTAAAGGACTGGCTAAGCATGGTAGTACTTGCCTGTAATCTCTGAGCTGGCGTTGCCAAAGAAAGAGGATCTTAAGTATATAACCTCGGCTTCGGAGGAAATACCAAGCCAGCACACTAGGTAGTGATACAGGCTCTGAATGAATGAATGAATGAATGAATGATGAGTGATGAGTGAGTGAATTAGTGAATTTTTTTTTTAAATTGGAAAGTAGGGTAGAGCTTGGAAATGTAGCTCAGTGGTGAAATATTTTCCTAGCACAAGTGAGGCCCTGAATTGAATTTCTGGTATTTGGCAGGAATGGAACATAAAAGTAAAATAAAACAATCAAACAAAAACAAAAAAGAAAGTAAAACAAAAAAATTATTCAGAAAGGAAAATAATTTTGTTTTTTGAGTTATTGTGCTTGCATAAAAATTTTAATGGTATGTGGTGGACATACTTGATAGGAAAAAATAGGTTATTTAACTACATAGACAAATTTTGTTTTACTCCCCAAGCAAGTTTCGGGGAAAAAAAAAAAACTTAAACAACTGGGATCACTTTTATTTAGCATCACGTTCGATACAGACTTCTTTTAAAGAAAGGAAAAAGAGATATTTTTATATCACAGTATTGACAAATAAGGACTCTGACCTATGAGAGCAGAGGTCCAAAGTTCAACAGCAGAGAAAATGGCATGGAATCTATGGATATTCAATAAATATTGATCAATGGCAATGACAAAGGAGTAACGTTATTGTGTTTGGGGATAATGGAAAAATACGAAAGATGCCCTGATGCCTCCTGGAGGGAGCTGCTGTGACTGAAGCATCATTACAGAGGTGTGGTGGATGGTGATCAGATAGGGCTATTACTGTGGTACAGTAGCCATGAAGCTAACTAGCCTTACAGCTAACCGATCATTTACACTGTCTTCAAAGTAAGTATCTCCCACTGAAACCTAATAGACTGTGAATTGATCAACAATCAATGAAGCTGTTAAAATGACTGGGCTGGCTATACAGTGCCCTAGTAATTTATTGCTCATAGGAAGACTATTGGATTACTCTAGATGCCACTGTGAAACTCAATTTTTGTAAGAACAATGCAAGTTTGAAAGAAGGGGTAAGTTTCAACAATTTGACTTCAGTGTGAAAAGATTTACTGCAATAGAATAATATCGCAGCTAAGGTGAATTGTAAAGTGAACTGCTAGCACAGCCTATTAATCACCATGTTTTTCTTGTTACCAGTCACTGGGTTTTGTAACTGAACAAAAGAAAGAATGAATGTTCAATGTGAATGTTTATGAAGGCGCACTAAGAAAGCAGATTCAGAGTAAAAGAAACTCTGGGTTCCAAAATCTTTGGGTGTGCACACAGAGGTACACATCTGTGCATGCACATGTGAAGGCCAGGAGCTGACGGTGGGCATCTTTATCACTCCGAATCTCAGTTTTTGAAATAGGATCTTTCAGTAGACCTGAGGCTCATCAATTGGCTAGACTGGCCAGAGAGGCTGTCTCTTGTTTCCCTCTCCCAGGGCTGGGGTTACAGCATCCGCCACAATGCCCAGCTTTTTAAGTGGGGGCTGGGGTCCAAACTCAGCTCCTTACGCTTCTTTAGCCATTTCCTTAGCCCCTACGATCCCAAAATCTTAATATGATTATATGATTTCCTTTCATTTGTGGAGTTTGTTGCTTCTCTATTAGAACTGGTGCATGGGTACTTGCTAACATGGAATAAGTTATTTTCAACACCAAACTTTTTCATATTTTAAAATTTTTTTATGCATCTGAGCAGTATCTTATTAAACCTTTATATGTTAAACGTGAAAATATATTATCTATAATTAAACAGAAGATCATACGCACTCCAGACCTGGGCACATGGTACATGCCTGTAACAGCACTCAGGATGCTCAACAGGAAAGTCATGAATTCAAGGCCAGCTTGAGCTACAGCAAGCTTCAGGCCAGCCTGGACTATAGAGTCATACCCTGCCTTCAAACTCACACCCAGCAGAGTGATAAGTTCACATTCCCTGCTGAGCATGGAAGGCACTTGCCTGTAATACTGTACTCAGGAGAAAGAGGCAAGAGGACAGCTGCAGGTTCAAGTCTAGCCTTGTATGCCTAACAAATTCTATGACAACCAGGGCTACATGGTGAGGTTTTTGTTTAAAAAAAAAAAAAAAAAAAAAAGCTCAGTTGACATAATGCCTTTAAATCCAGCACTGGGGAGGAAGAGGCAGGTAGATTTTTGTACATTAAGGCCAGCCTGGGCTAATAAACAGCAAGTTCCAGGCCAGTAAGGGTTATACAGAGATATTCTGACTCAAAACCAAACAGGCAGCTGGGTGATGGTGGCACAAACCTTTAATCACAGCACTCAGGAGGCAGATGCTGGCAGATCACTGAATCTAAGACCCACCTTGGTCTATAGAGAGAGTTCCAGGACATACAGAGAGAATACTCTGTCTCAAACAAAACAAAACCCCAAACATTCACTTTTCATAATGCAGGGGGAAAAGGAGACCAATTATATAACCACCACTCTCAGCAATCGGCCATCAATAACTACTGACTTAAATTCTGTTTATTCTTTCATTTGTACCCTTGATTTTGCTAATCCACATAAACATGCTAAGTGAATACATGTAGAGCTTCATTTCGCAATGCAGGAATTATGGCTTTCCAACTATGTTTCTAACTACAGTTTTAAAGAATGAAGGACCAAGGTATCAATAACTTAGAGTAAAAATCAAGAGCTGGCCTCAGTGCCACATGCCATTAGTCCCAGCACTCAGGAAGCAGAAGCAGCTGGATCTCTTTCAGTTCTAGCAAGGGTGAGAGCCTATCTCAAAATAAATAAGCAATCAGATGAAGAAATATTAAATAATCAATACCTGAGCCAGAAACTGGATTTTAGAACAACCCTGTAAATATAAAGTAAAAAACCGACACACTTGATAATATTAGTTTGAAACACAGTAAGTGAAAGATCCTACCTGGAGAATATATTGTGTAAGGTCAACTGCTTCTTTCTTCTCATGTACAAGCAGAGTCTCTTTATCTTCTACAGTAATGATATTAACTTCTCCACGGCGTACTTCCCTCACACCTAAAGGCCGTTTTCGAACACAGACTCTGATTTTCTCCATTTCAGTCCAAGGATTCTCTGAGGTGATCTGTCTGATATATGTTTACAAATAGACTTTAATTTTTAAAAACTATTTATTATGTATACAGCATTCTGACTGCACGTATACCTATATACCAGAAGAGGGCACCGGATTCCATTACAGATGGCTGTGAGCCACCATGTGGTTGCTGGGAATTGAACTCAGGACCTCTGGAAGAGCAGTCAGTGCTCTTAACCTCTGAGCCATCTCTCCAGCCCTTTAATTTTTTTTTTTTTTTCGGAGCTGGGGACTGAACCCAGGGCCTTGCACTTACTAGGCAAGCACTCTACCACTGAGCCAAATCCCCAACCCCCAGCCCTTTAATTTTTAAGAAAAGGATTCAATTACTTAAATGGTCAATATATCAGTACATTTTCAGTATCTTTAATATATTTGGGGTTTTAATATAATTATTTGTAGTTTTTGATTGGTTTGTTGGTTTTGAGACAGGGTTCACTTTGTCGCTCAAACTGGTGCAGAACTTGCTATGTAGCTCAGACTGGCCCTAACTTTTTACCCTAGCTTCCCAAGGGCTGGGTCTACAGGTACGTACCACCAAACCCAAGTTTTGAGACAGGGCTCACTATTGTAGTGAAGGCTAGCCTGTAGTTCCTCTTGCCTCCACTTCCCATGTGCTGGGATTACAGGTCTATGTTACCCATATGCGAAGTTCATGTAAATAATTCCACATTAAATGTGAGCAATGAGAAAGTTTTTATTAGCTAACCAAGTATAAACCATCTGTGACTTACACCACCTCATTCTCTGCCTTACCCAAGAAGAGGGAAAGGAGGAGGAAGAGGTAGAAGGAGAAGAGGAGGAAGGAATGAGGGAAGGAAGGAAGGAGAAAGGAAGAAAGGAAGGAAGGAAGAAAGGAAGGAAAGAAGAAAGGAAGGAAGGAAGGAGGGGGGAGGGAGGGAAGGAGGGAAGGAAGGAGGGAGGGAGGGAAGGAGGGAAGGAAGGAGGGAGGGAGGGGGGGAAGGAGGGAGGAAGGGAAGAAAGGAGGGAGGGAGGGAGGGAGGAAGGGAGGAAGGGAGGGAGGGGGGGGGGAGGGGGGAGGGAGGGAGGAAGGGGGGAGGGGAGGGAAGGGAGGAGAAGAGGAAGGGAGGAAGGGAGGGAGGAAGGGAGGGAGGAAGGAAGGGAGGGAGGGAGGAAGGAAGGAAGGGAGGGAGGGAGGGAGGGAGGGAGGGAGGGAGGGAGGGAGGGAGGGAGGGAGGGAGGGAGGGAGGGAGGGAGGGAGGGAGGGAGGGAGGGAGGGAGGGAGGGAGGGAGGGAGGGAGGGAGGGAGGGAGGGAGGGAGGGAGGGAGGGGGGGAGGGAGGGAGGGAGGGAGGGGGGGGGAGGGGGGGTAGGGAGGGGGGGAGGAAGGAGGAGGGAGGGAGGAAGGGAAGGGGGAGGGAGGGAGGGAGGGAGGGAGGGAGGGAGGGAGGGAGGGAGGGAGGAAGGGAGGAAGGAAGGGAGGGAGGGAGGGAGGAAGGGAGGAAGGGAGGGAGGGAGGGAGGGAGGGAGGAAGGGGAGGGAGGGAGGGAGGGAGGAAGGGAGGGAGGAAGGGAGGGAGGGAGGGAGGGAGGGAGGAAGGGAGGGAGGGAGGGAGGAAGGGAGGAAGGGAGGGAGGGAGGGAGGAGGAAGGAGGGAGGGAGGGAGGGAGGGAGGGAGGGAGGGAGGGAGGGAGGGGGAGGGAGGGAGGGAGGGAGGGAGGGAGGGAAGGGAGGGAGGGAGGGAGGAAGGGAGGAAGGGAGGGAGGGAGGGAGGGAGGGAGGGAGGAAGGAGGGAGGGAGGGAGGGAGGGGGGAGGAGGGAGGGAGGGAGGGAGGGGGGGAGGGAGGGGGGGGGGGGGGGAGGGGGGGAGGGGGGGAGGGAGGGAGGAAGGGAGGGAGGGAGGGAGGAAGGGAGGGAGGGAGGAAGGGAGGAAGAGGGAGGAGGGGGGAGGGAGGAAGGGAGGGAGGAAGGGAGGAAGGAAGGGAGGAAGGGAGGGGGAGGAAGGAAGGAAGGAAGGGAGGAAGGAAGGGAGGGAGGAAGGAAGGGAGGAAGGAAGGGAGGAAGGAAGGAAGGAAGGGAGGAAGGAAGGGAGGAGGAAGGGGGAGGGAGGGAGGGAGGGAGGGAGGAAGGGAGGGAGGGAGGGAGGGAGGAGGGAGGGAGGGAGGGAGGGAGGGAGGGAGGGAGGGAGGGAGGGAGGAAGGGAGGGAGGGAGGAGGGAGGGAGGGAGGGAGGAAGGGAGGAAGGGAGGGAGGGAGGAAGGAAGGAAGGAAGAAAGGAAGGAAGGAAGGAAGGAAGGAAGGAAAGAGCTGGTGGCGATAGCGGCGGCTAGAAACTAAATGTCCGTTATTTTACCTCTGAGGCGTGTGTGTTTGGCTACTAGTGTTCTTTGTGGCTCCTAAATTCCAGTTGGTTGGTCATCTACATTCTGCTATTAAGACAGCAAGGCCTTTCCAAAACCCAAATCCATATATTTCTTGTTTCCTTTCAATCCAATTCTTGCACACTTAACATTTTTCTTGACCATTAATCAAAATTCTTGTCTGAAGAATGTTTGACTGTTTTGAGACACAGTCCCTTGTAAACCAGGCTGGGGTCACAGGCATATACCACCAGACCCAATTTATCTGATGCTGGGGAGTAAATCCAAGGTTTGGGGAGTGCTAAATAAGCACTCTACCAACTGAATGACATCCCCAGACCCTACATCCCTTTCTCTTTTAATCCTATTGGATTGAAACCAAGTGTTTCAAATTAGGTGGTGGGTTTCAATGTAAGTTACCTCCTATACCCTATAGATACACTCAGCCCCTCCCTGAGTCCTGTTACTTTTCCCTTCTTTTCTTTTCTTTCTTTTTTTTTTTTTTTTTCAGAGCTGGGGACCGAACCCAGGGCCTTGCGCTTCCTAGGTAAGCGCTCTACCACTGAGCTAAATCCCCAGCCCCTTCCCTTCTTTTCTTGTGTCTCTGTATGTGCACCTATGTGTGCAGAGGCCAGCAGACAATATTAGATGTGGTTCTCCTCAGGATCAGACTACCTTTTTTCTGAGACAGATTTTTCACTGGAATCTAGGGCAAGCATCAGAGACCCACCTGTCCACCTCCTCAGTGCTGGGATTACAAGCATATATTCCCACACTGGCTTTTCACGAGCGTGTTGGGGGTCGAACTCATCCTTCTGTTTACATGGCAAGCATTTTAATGACTGTTTTATCTCCCCAGCCCCACTTACTTCTTTTTTGCCTCACCCTAATATGAACTTATTCATTCATTAGAATATAACCATGTATTTCTTCTCAGAACAATTTTATGACTGATCTTGTCCGCTAACTCAATCTCCTATTTGATGCATTCTTTTACTGGCCTCAGTGAATTATTTAACACCCAGGATCTTTCACAAAGTTTATTTGCTAAGTCTTGCGTGGTATATTTAAAGAACCAATCACTTACATAGAAACATCTCTAAAACTAGGTTGTTTTTTTAAAAAAGAAAGAAAGAAAGAAAATCCATTTTCGCTCTGAAAATAAGATTTTTGAATGCAGGTTTTTAAATCAGGATTAATAATTTTGGTCTGTGTAAAAGAATAAATTAGCAATAAATTCTTCCCTCCTTTACACTTTAAAATTTATTTGACAGTCCCTTATAAAAACTTTAATAATAATTTTACGAAATTTACAAAAACTTTAATACAAAATTATATGGTGATATAATTTTTTCAAATAAATTCTGATTTTTCTGAGCCTTCCAAATGACTGGAAAATTATTTCTTGCCAGGATCTAAATTAGTTTTTACAGCAAACAAACAAACAAACAAAATTTCCAATATTCATAGTGCATGGTTTTAAGACATCTTAAAGCACATCTTAAAGCACATTTCAATTAGTATTTGAGACTAATGCATCATCTAAGGCATGGGACTTGATAAGTCCATGGGGATTTTCTGTTCCCTTCTTAATTTTTCCACAAGAAAAAAAGAGAGTATTTTAACTGGTTATTTTGGAATCTAGTCTACTTTTTGATTTCATATTATTATCTGTTCCCTTATAAAATCTACTTTCATATGTTTTATTCTCATTTAAAAAAGGGTTTTGAGACAAAATCTTTAGATGTTTAGTATTATGGCCTCGCCATAGGAAGCTAGTCAAAGAGGACACAACGCTCAGTCTTCTTTATTTTTGTTTGTGAGGCTTTGGGGTGAGGTCTGGCACTGAGGCTCGGGCACCCAGGGTGCTGGGATCACACTAGCACTGTGCCCAGCTAGTCAGTTTAGAGGTGTGCAGGGATTCCAGGATGACTCTCCTGGACAAAGGTCTGTGGTTTGAATTTTTAAGTTCAAAAGGCAAAGAGGAAAGTGTGCTCTTTTCTTAGTGGGCACCTTTTGGTTCATTTGTTTTTGAAATAGGGTATTTCTATGTGGCTTGAGCTCATCAGCTTTTTGTCTAAATGCTGGGTTTGCATGTACCCATCCTGACACAAATGATTACGTTTGTCTGTCACCTCTTACCTTGGCCCCCTAACGTCTAAGAGCCACCATATATCTTAATTATCTTCATAACTAGAGTCAGACATCATAGCTATTACAATATTTGCAAAGCAAATGTAACAGCAATATTTGAATTAAAATATTCATTCTAAGTCATGATATGTTAAGCACTGAAAAGTAGTATTTTTATAAATAATTGTAATTTATATTTTATATGTTGTTCAATAAAAGACTAAAATAGTAAAAAAAAAGTTTGCTCTTATGCCTTTAATATTTACGATCTATGATTAAAAGAAGAAAAATAGTACTAAATTCTCTGTGCTATGCTAGAACAAGTATTTCAAATTATTATTGGTACTTTCATCCAATCCCAGCACTCAGGAGGCAGAGGCAGAGCGTCAGTCAGATCTCTGTGAGTTCAAAGCCAGTTTTACTGGCTGGTCTTGTGTGTCAACTTGACTCACACAGAAAGGAGCCTTCCTTGAGGAAATGCCTCCATGAGACCCAGCTGTAAGATATTTTCTCAACTAGTGATCAAGGGGGGAGGACCCAGCCCCTTGTGTGTGGTGCCGTCCCTGGGCTGGTGGTCTTGGGTTCTATAAGAGAGCAAGCTGGGCAAGCCAGGGGAAGCAAGCCAGTAAGTAACATCCCTCCATGGCCTCTGCATCAGCTCCTGCTTCCTGACCTGCTTGAGTTCCAGTCCTGACTTGCTTTGGTGATGAACAGCAACGTGGAAGTGTAAGCTGAATAAACCCTTTCCTCCCCAACCAACCCTGACTAAGATACCAGTCTAGTCTACAAAGTGAGTTCCAGGACATCCAAAGCTATTCAGAGGAACTGTCTCAGAAACCAAAACCAAGACCAAAAAACCCCAACCAAATATGTGTGTGTGTGTGTGTGTGTGTGTGTGTGTGTGTGTGTGTGTGTGTTTCTTTCATAGTAATATAACAAGTACTATTTTAAAGGAACATATTTTCTATTATATCATTCTCAGCGTTGGGTATTATTCAGTATTTCACTTCTCAAGGATCTTATTTAAAATTCTATCTTGAAGCCCTAGGTGAAAATAGCTTACTGCCATTCTAACTCACAACCTCTAATTGCCATCAAAAGGTCTTACTCTTTGTAATCACCAAAATTCACCTGTTTTTTTCAGGGCCGGATTTAAAAAAAAAAAAAAGCCTGCAGCCAGAATCAGGATCCTGTTCCAATGTATGCGATGACAACTGTTCAAAGAACTACTCATTTTAACTACCTGCTCTCCTGCTCTGAGTATTAGTACCATTGTAGACCGCAGTTAGCCACTCTGCTTTCTCGAGCACTCTAAGCTGTCACCTTACACTCTAGGAAGTAACAGTAACAGGGCTGCCAGAGGCCTACAGCAGACCCTGCAATGCAGCAGCTGTTTGATATACACCAACAATGTACATCAGCTTTTTGCCATCCAGAAAATTCCAGTTCCCCCTAAATTTGCTTCTATCCATTTACTGAGATTATTAAGGCACAACTTGCTATCATTCATATGTTATAGTCATTTACTAAGAATTGAGTATTTGCACTCCTCTGGTCATCAAGAAGAAATTTTTTCTGCCTTAGGCTGTCTTCCCCTACATAAAATAAAGTATTACCTGACACAGGAGTGAGGGATTCCATAGTTATACCCTGAAACATGAGAGACTCTTTGAATAACAGGGATATCACAATTTCCCAGTTTTGAAGAAAAGCAATTTGATGCAAAGAGTGGATCGTTAATGTCTGTTTGCATGTAAGCAGCAGCACCAGCAGCATCCGGGGTTCTCATTTTGGTCTGGTACTGGGAATCCTCTGGTAGCATGTGCTCCGGCACTTTTAGGTAAGTGGACTTCTGCTCATTTACAGAGAAGTCGGATAAACTGCCCATTTCATTGCTGGTCATTTTGTCTTTGCTGTCAGGAGAATCAAAATGCAGTTGTCTTCGGGGCCCAGATCTGAATTCCTGAGGCTTGGTGTACAGGCTGCTTGCTTGAAGAGGATGCTCTGGGCTACTGATGGCTTTATCATCCTCCTGCATAATCTTAATGATTTTGATGAGTTGGAAAAGACGTTTGCGGTCGTTCATGTCATGGACTCCCAATCTGGAGTAGTCCTTCATTGTAACCTTGGCTAATTCATCTATTTTTTGAAGGCCAAGTGCAGTAAAATGAGGATAATACTGTGCAAGCTCAGCTTCACAAAGACACTCATACAACCAGGATGCCATTTTTGTAATTAGGTTTATATGAACTGAAGAAAAAGAGAAAAAGAAGTCATCCATATAGAATAAACTGATTATATTCCTTTACAAATTAAAACAGACAAATATGCAGAAAAACTGTTATCATCTCAAGTTTCCTACATATTTTTCTTCTGAAATAGATAATTAAACAGCATAGTTTATAAGCAAAGCCACTTTTATACAGAGCATATGAACTAAGTTTGATTTCTTCATCTGTTTAATAAAAAGAGTTTCTAATTATATATTTAAATAAATATATGAACACAGACATAACATAGACCACTTACTTAATTGCTTGGGAGTTTCTCCTAACTCTGCAGTATCTGCTTAACACAGGCAATACACTGCTGAAACTTTGTTCCCAACCACCGATTCTACAGGACTAATTTTAGATGCTCCACTTAAGGGCAAGGCATGTTGCACACCTGCTTCCTATGATTAATGAACAAAGGCTAAGAACTCTTTCAGAATAGACAGCAGAACAAAATAGCAACCACAAGGACTATAAAGGAACAAAGCTCAAAGAAAAATGCATTTTTAATCTGCTGTGTACTGGTAAGTAAGGCAGAAGTAAAAAAAGAACAATTCAGAATCAATTCATTCAGTATTTAAGATAATTCTAAAAGGTGGTCACAGATGTCTACCTGAACAAAATATCAATCAAATAATTTTCCTAGGAAATTAATACTACCGACACAAAATTTAATGACTCACATTAAAACACTTAAAACACTAGTAATTTAATTAAATACTAACAGGTGATGTGGTAATTAATACAAAATTTTTGTCTATTACAGTCGGAATTCTGAGTGGTTCTCCATTATTCCTGTTAATCAAGCTCAAGTTCCTAAGGATATTAGAAAGAATTTAAATCGTACTTTAAAATATTTCATCAGTATCTTAAATGTGCTTCTGAGTGTGTGATTGTAGTGCCCTCTGAGGCTAGAAAATAGTGTTGTGTCCCCTGGAGTTCGAGTGCTAGTATTAAATACGAGTCCTCTGGAAACCACTGAGCTGTCTCCCCTGCCCTCTGTGTGTTTGTCTGTATAGCCTGTATAGCCTAGCCTGGTCTGGAATTTGCTCTGCAGCTCTGGCTGCCTCAAGCTGTGATAATCTTATTGCCTTGACTTCCCCATCACTAGGATTACAAGCATGAGCTACCATGCCTATGCCTAACTTTTGAAAAATTTTTTCAAAATTATTTATTTATTTTATGTGTATGAGCGTTTTGTCTGCATGTATGTCAGTTAACCACATGTATACCTGATGCCCACAGAGTTGTGAGCTGCCATTTGGGTACTTGGAATCGAACCCAGGTCCTCTTGAAGAGCAATCAGTGCTCTTAACCACTGGGTCATCTCTCCAGTCTCTTATATTTTTTCTTTTCAAAATGGTTTGATCCTTCAGAGTTTTCAAAACTCAATTAATTACTGAAAAATTGCTTTCATTTTAATTTATTTTTGTTCTAAGAGAAACTCCCCCCCAACCCCGTGCGTGTGTTAATGACAGGATAACAAGGACAACCAAGCTGCTTTCAATAATTAAATTTGGAGGAAATACTAAAATACTAATTAGGCAGAACAAAAGACCAAAGGGTCCAAGCAACACATCCTGTACTAACTCTGACATCTACTAGTAGTAGGTTTGCCCTCTGCAAAAGCAGCCCACAAAATTGTTGCAGTCCTTCCATCAAGGGTAAACTCTATTTCTCCTCCCACTGCATCTAGAACAGCCTTCTAACTTCTTTTGGGTAATAGAATGCAATGAAATAGACTGCCACAGGGGTTGGGGATTTAGCTCAGTGGTAGAGCGCTTGCTAGGCAAGCAAGGCCCTGGTTCGGTCCCCAGCTCCGAAAAAAAAAAAAAAAAAAAAAAAAAGAAATAGACTGCCACGAAGGGCTAGAGAGCCACCTTAGCTTCTGCTGCTGTTCGAATTCTTCTATGACCATGTGAAGAAGTCTAGCCAGTAGCCAGAGGATCATGTACTACCACTACTACTTTGATAGCCAAAAAACCAGATGTGCAAGAGAAGCCATCCTAAGACTATCCAACTGGAGGGCTGCCATAAGAGCTGTGAGTCTCAACCTTCCTCCCACTGCCGCCCTTTAATACAGTTCTTCATGCTGTGGTGACCATAAAATTACTTTCATTGCTACATAACTGATTTTGCTACTGTTAGGAATTATAATGTAAATATCTGTATTTCCCAATGGTCTTAGGGGGCCCATAGGAGTGACTCCAGGGGAGATCCAGTAAAGAACTATTAAGCTTGGTCCAAATCACTAACACTCAGAGCTTTAAGCAAATTAAAGGGTAATTGTTTTGAGCCACCAAGTTTGGGGCTCCTTTGCCTTTCTTGTTAGGATTTTGGAGCTATTTTAGGTTCACAGAAAACTGAGCAGAAGGTACAGAAACTGGCCAAATATCCTGCCTCACATGCACTCTTCTCCACGAATGGACCTACACTGACAAAGGAGCATTACTTTAAGTCTGCAGCTTACTTAGAGCTCTTATCTAGTGTTAGAGAAGTTGTGAACTTGAACAAACAGTGCATGTCTTCTCTATGTGAGTAACACATGGAAGTCTGATTGCCCCCAAACTCCTGAGCTGTGTCTACTCACCCTTCCCACTCACCACTTAATGGTACTAATGATCTCTTTGTCTGGGGCAGGGTCTCACGCTGGAGCACTGGCTGTCCTGGTACCCACTACTGTAGCCTAAGCTGACCTCCAATCCACGGCTTCCTCAAGTGCTCGGATTAAAGGCATGTATCACATACCTGACCCAGTAATCTTTTCTGCCTCCAGTTCCTCCTCTCCAGAGTGTCATGTAATTGGAAGCACGTAGCGTGTCAGCCTTTAGACTGGCTCTTTCATTCATAATTCAGATTTTCTCCAAGTCTTTTTACGGCTTATTAGCTTGTTTCTTTTCACTACTAAAACCCATTCCACATGTGAGTTTGCCCTGGTTTATTTATTTGTTCCCGTAATGAAGGATGCTTATAGTTTGAGCAATTATGAATAAAGCTTCTATAAACACCAATGCAGTTCTCATGTGGACATAATTTTCAACTCCTTTATGTAAATGCCAAGGTGCATAATTACTGGATTGTATGATAAGCCATGTAGTTTTATAATAAACTGCCAGGCTACCTCTTAAGCTGGCTGTAATATTTTCACTCTCACCAGCAAAGAAGGCGGCCAGGTGCTTCTCATCACTTGTCACCATGTGTGTGCCACACCCATCCTTTTAAGACAGCTCAAGAACTCTTCTCCAAAATGAGATTTTCATCTCTAGATCTAGGTATTTTTTTCTATCACTTTGCCCCCAAATACCTTATACAGTAGCAAAACTAAAACCACCAATCCCTTTATTGTAGGTTGACGTCATTATGCAGGTGAAGGCAGACACAAGATAAAATGAGGCCTGTCATTGGATGAGAAGGGAGGGAGGCAGGAACAGAGGTGTTAGAAGGAGAGGGGAAGCAGAAAGAGAAAGGCAACATGGAGGCAGGCATAAACGATACTTACCATGCATCTCTACATAGATACAGGTTATTGTATTTCCTAAGGGATGGATTTCTATAGGTCAATTTACCTTACCTAGGTGGGCGGTTTATATCTTTATTAATTGGTTGTGAGTTTATTGTGTGGATATATTATGGATTGAGAATTTAACATATAAATTACAGTTTATTGAGTACTGGAACCAGGGTTTGTGGCTAGTGGCGAGCCACCAGGAGAGATACTAACCAGAGATAAACTATGGTTAGTTCTATATGGCCCTCCAGTACCAGAACTAACTCTAGGGACCAGCATGGCAACGTGCCACGCTGGAATGGCTCACAGACAGCTTGGGTCTGAGAATACTTGGGGGCGGCATAGAGCCTCTGAGATAAAAGTACCCTCAGTGCCATTATGGCCCAATGATGCTGGCACCAGCACAGGATAAGAGGTTCCAACCCATTTTTTAAAATATTAACCAAAACATTTTATTGCTGGTTTTTTTTTTTCTTATCTAGAATACCTGTCCTTGCTTTAAAAATCCCATTTTTCTATCATGAATGAAATGGCCCCTACCAGGGCATTCAAAAACCAATCATGGAGCTTCAGAAACCATAACATCATCTAGTATCTACTGAGCATCTAATACATACCAGACACTGTTCTGGGCCTTGTATTTGTTCGTCATCACACAATCCTACCAAGGAGGTATAAGTGTGTATGTAACAAGTTACAATCGCTTAGTGTGTTTTCAGAAACTCAATGTTCTTCAACTTTGCAGCAGGAATGCCATAGAAGCTGGGCGTCTGAAATCCCAACACGGAGGCAGGGGAATCACTGCAAGCTCAAGGCCAGCCTGGGCTATATAAAACCCTGGTTTTTGTTTGTTTAAAAAGATATTTGGGACCTGGGAAGACAGTTCAGTCAGTCAAGTACCTCCTTACTTACAAGCCTGAAGATCTAAATTTGATCCCCTTAAGAAGGAAAGGCAAGCGTGGTTGGTCGTGTGTGACTGTAATGTGAGTGTTGGAGTGCAGACAGGAGGCACTCAGAGGTCGCTGGCAGCCAGACTGGCTGAATCTCAAAGTTCCACAAAGATCCTGTGCCAGATTCAATAAAAGCTCTGTCTAAAAAGAAAAAAAAAAAAAAAGTGGACTAAGAGATGCACTCATTACCGACTTCATGGGTATGAGGTCCCTCCACCCTCAAAGATCTGTGGGTTAGTTTGGTAGTGGGACCTGTAATCCAAGCACTTGGGGAGCTGAGAGAGGGTTACATTGAATTTGAGGTCAGCCCTGGCAACAGAGTTATCTACAAAGTTTGAGGGCGATTTGGAATACAAAATAACACCTTGCTTCAAGACAAGAAGAGGAAAAAGAAGGTAACAGAATCCCTAAATTCTCCCAACTGAATAAAGAAACACCAGTAAGGGTTGAGGGATTGGACTCAGTTCAAATCATCCTGACTAGCTGCATAAAACCCTAGGTTCGCTCCCAAGCACTGCCAAACTCTAGGCCATACCTTACACCTGTGATTCCAGCATCTGGGAGGTAAAGGCAGGCAGATGAGACGTTCAAGACATTCTTGGTCACAGAGCAAGTCTGAGGCCCATCTGAGTGACAAACAACAAACCCAGCATAATGACTGGGACACACACATTCAATGTTCCATGGTCATAAGTGTCGGCAGTTATTACCATTGCTATTGTTATCTCTCCTATCTTCACCACCTAGCATTTAAGAAGAGAAGAGAACTTATTCTACCTTCAGGGTTTTGATTTAAGCAAATTCTAAGTAGCTGCACTCTCGACTTGGCTCAGCTCTAACCCATGGGAACAGACTGTAAGTGCTATACCCAGGCTGCCTAAGATTCTGTATTTTGCACACCAATTCCCTTGGTGCCATGGCAAATGTTCCTCAGTTCAACTCTGATAATCACAGACTCTACTGCATTCCTAATAAGTAAATGAGACTAAAACATTAATTTTGAAACACTTGTACAACCTATAACATCATGGGAAGAGAAATAATAATAATAATAACAACAACAATAATAACAGCAGCAGCAGCAGCAGCAACAACAACATGCAGAGTAAAGCAGCCATGGAAGTTCTTCTTTTTTTTTTTTTATTATTAACTTGAGTATTTCTTATATACATTTCGAATGTTATTCCCTTTCCCGGTTTCCGGGCAAACATCCCCCTCCCCCCTCCCCTTCCTTATGGGTGTTCCCCTCCCAACCCTCCCCCCCTTGCTGCCCTCTCCCCAACAGTCTAGTTCACTAGGGGTTCAGTCTTAGCAGGACCCAGGGCTTCCCCTTCCACTGGTGCTCTTACTAGGATATTCATTGCAACCCCTCACGAGGTCAGAGTCCAGGGTCAGTCCATGTATAGTCTTTGGGTAGTGGCTTAGTCCCTGGAAGCTCTGGTTGGTTGGCATTGCTGTACATATGGGGTCACGAGCTCCTTCAAGCTCTTCCAGTTCTTTCTCTGATTCCTTCAACAGGGGTCCCGTTCTCAGTTCAGTGGTTTCCTGCTGGCATACGCCTCTGTATTTGCTGTATTCTGGCTGTGTCTCTCATGAGCGATCTGCACTCACATTTTGATCATCCGTCTTGAGTTTCATTTGTTCTAGGCATCTAGGGTAACTCAAGCATTTGGGCTAATAGCCACTTATCAATGAGTACATACCATGTATGTCTTTCTGTGATTGGGTTAGCTCACTCAGGATATTTTCCAGTTCCAACCATTTGCCTACAATTTCATAAAGTCATTGTTTTTGATAGCTGAGTAATATTCCATTGTGTAGATGTACCACATTTTCTGTATCCATTCCTCTGTTGAAGGGCATCTGGGTTCTTTCCAGCTTCTGGCTATTATAAATAAGGCTACGATGAACATAGTGGAGACACGTGTCTTTTTTTATATGTTGGGGCATCTTTTGGGTATATGCCCAGGGAGAGGTATAGCTGGATCCTCAGGCAGTTCAATGTCCAATTTTCTGAGGAACCTCCAGACTGATTTCCAGAATGGTTGTAGCAGTCTGCAACCCCACCAACAATGGAGGAGTGTTCCCTTTCTCCACATCCTCGCCAGCATTTGCTGTCACCTGAGTTTTTTGATCTTAGCCATTCTCACTGGTGTGAGGTGAAATCTCAGGGTTGTTTTGATTTGCATTTCCCTTATGACTAACGATGTTGAACATTTCTTTAGGTGTTTCTCAGCCATTCGGCATTCCTCAGCTGTGAATTCTCTCTTCAGCTCTGAACCCCATTTTTTAATAGGGTTTTTTGTCTCCTTGCTGTCTAACTTCTTCAGTTCTTTGTATATTTTGGATATAAGCCCTCTATCTGTTGTAGGATTGGTAAAGATCTTTTCCCAATCTGTTGGTTGCCGTTTGTCCTAACCACAGTGTCCTTTGCCTTACAGAAGCTTTGCAGTTTTATGAGATCCCATTTGTCGATTCTTGATCTTAGAGCATAAGCCATTGGTGTTTTGTTCAGGAAATTTTTCCAGTGCCCATGTGTTCCAGATGCTTCCCTAGTTTTTTTTCTTCTATTAGTTTGAGTGTGTCTGGTTTGATGTGGAGGTCCTTGATCCACTTGGACTTAAGCTTTGTACAGGGTGATAAGCATGGATCGATCTGCATTCTTCTACATGTTGACCTCCAGTTGAACCAGCACCATTTGCTGAAAATGCTATCTTTTTTCCATTGGATGGATTTGGCTCCTTTGTCAAAAAAAAATCAAGTGACCATAGGTGTGTGGATTCATTTCTGGGTCTTCAATTCTGTTCCATTGGTCTATCTGTCTGTCTCTGTACCAATACCATGCAGTTTTTATCACTATTGCTCTGTAATACTGCTTGAGTTCAGGGATAGTGATTCCCCCTGAAGTCCTTTTATTGTTGAGGATAGTTTTAGCTATCCTGGGTTTTTTTGTTATTCAGATGAATTTGCAAATTGTTCTGTCTAACTCTTTGAAGAATTGGATTGGTATTTTGATGGGGATTGCATTGAATCTGTAGATCGCTTTTTTTGGTAAAATGGCCATTTTTACTATATTAATCCTGTAATCCATGAGCATGGGAGATCTTTCCACCTTCTGAGGTCTTCTTCAATTTCTTTCTTCAGTGTCTTGAAGTTCTTATTGTACAGATCTTTTACTTGCTTGGTTAAAGTCACACCGAGGTATTTTATATTATTTAGGTCTATTATGAAGGGTGTCGTTTCCCTAATTTCTTTCTCGGCTTGTTTCTCTTTTGTGTAGAGGAAGGCTACTGATTTATTTGAGTTAATTTTATACCCAGCCACTTTGCTGAAGTTGTTTATCAGCTTTAGTAGTTCTCTGGTGGAACTTTTGGCATCACTTAAATATACTATCATATCATCTGCAAATAGTGATATTTTGACTTCTTCTTTTCCGATCTGTATCCCCTTGATCTCCTTTTGTTGTCTGATTGCTCTGGCTAGAACTTTAAGAACTATATTGAATAAGTAGGGAGAGAGTGGGCAGCCTTGTCTAGTCCCTGATTTTAGTGGGATTGCTTCAAGTTTCTCTCCATTTAGTTTAATGTTAGCAACTGGTTTGCTGTATATGGCTTTTACTATGTTTAGGTATGGGCCTTGTATTCCTATTCTTTCCAGGACTTTTATCATGAAGGGGTGTTGAATTTTGTCAAATGCTTTCTCAGCATCTAATGAAATGATCATGTGGTTTTGTTCTTTCAGTTTGTTTATATAATGGATCACGTTGATGGTTTTCCGTATATTAAACCATCCCTGCATGCCTGGAATGAAGCCTACTTGATCATGGTGGATGATTGTTTTGATGTGCTCTTGGATTCGGTTTGCCAGAATTTTGTTGAGTATTTTTACGTCAATAAGGGAAATTGGTCTGAAGTTCTCTTTCTTTGTTGGGTCTTTGTGTGGTTTAGGTATAAGAGTAATTGTGGCTTCATAGAAGGAATTCGGTAGTGCTCCATCTGTTTCAATTTTGTGGAATAGTTTGGATAATATTGGTATGAGGTCTTCTATGAAGGTCTGATAGAATTCTGCACTAAACCCGTCTGGACCCTGGGCTCTTTTTGGTTGGGAGACCTTTAATGACTGCTTCTATTTCCTTAGGAGTTATGGGGTTGTTTAACTGGTTTATCTGTTCCTGATTTAACTTGATACCTGGTATCTGTCTAGAAATTGTCCATTTCCTGTAGATTTTCAAGTTTTGTTGAATATAGGCTTTTATAGTAAGATCTAATGATTTTTGAATTTCCTCTGAATCTGTAGTTATGTCTCCCTTTTCATTTCTGATTTTGTTAATTTGGACACACTCTCTGTGTCCTCTCGTTAGTCTGGCTAGGGGTTTATCTATCTTGTTGATTTTCTCAAAGAACCAACTTTTGGTTCTGTTGATTCTTTCTATGGTCCTTTTTGTTTCTACTTGGTTGATTTCAGCTCTGAGTTTGATTATTTCCTGCCTTCTACTCCTCCTGGGTGTATTTGCTTCTTTTTGTTCTAGAGCTTTTAGGTGTGCTGTCAAGCTGCTGACATATGCTCTTTCCTGTTTCTTTCTGCAGGCACTCAGCGCTATGAGTTTTCCTCTTAGCACAGCTTTCATTGTGTCCCATAAGTTTGGGTATGTTGTACCTTCATTTTCATTAAATTCTAAAAAGTTTTTAATTTCTTTCTTTATTTCTTCCTTGACCAGGTTATCATTGAGTAGAGCATTGTTCAGTTTCCATGCATATGTGGGCATTCTTCCCTTATTGTTATTGAAGACCAGCTTTAGGCCGTGGTGGTCCGATAGCACGCATGGGATTATTTCTATCTTTCTGTATCTGTTGAGGCCTGTTTTTGACCAATTATATGGTCAATTTTGGAGAAAGTACCATGAGGAGCTGAGAAGAAGGTATATCCTTTTGCTTTAGGGTAGAACGTTCTATAAATATCCGTTAAGTCCATTTGGCTCATGACTTCTCTTAGTCTGTCTACGTCTCTGTTTAATTTCTGTTTCCATGATCTGTCCATTGATGAGAGTGGGGTGTTGAAATCTCCTACTATTATTGTGTGAGGTGCAATGTGTTGTTTGAGCTTTAGTAAGGTTTCTTTTTCGTTATGTAGGTGCCCTTGTATTTGGGGCATAGATATTTAGGATTGAGAGTTCATCTTGGTGGATTTTTCCTTTGATGAATATAAAGTGTCCTTCCTTATCTTTTTTGATGACTTTTAGTTGGAAATTGATTTTATTTGATATTAGAATGGCTACTCCAGCTTGCTTCTTCTGACCATTTGCTTGGAAAGTTGTTTCCCAGCCTTTCACTCTGAGGTAGTGTCTGTCTTTGTCTCTGAGGTGTGTTTCCTGTAGGCAGCAGAATGCAGGGTCCTCGTTGCGTATCCAGTTTGTTAATCTATGTCTTTTTATTGGGGAGTTGAGGCCATTGATGTTGAGAGATATTAAGGAATAGTGATTATTGCTTCCTGTTATATTCATATTTGGATGTGAGGTTGTGTTTGTGTGCTTTTCTTCTCTTTGTTTTGTTGCCAAGACGATTAGTTTCTTGCCTCTTCTTGGGTATAGCTTGCCTCCTTATGTTGGGCTTTACCATTTATTATCCTTTGTAGTGCTGGATTTGTAGAAAGATATTGTGTAAATTTGGTTTTGTCATGGAATATCTTGGTTTCTCCATCTATGTTAATTGAGAGTTTTGCAGGATACAGTAGCCTGGACTGGCATTTGTGTTCTCTTAGGGTCTGTATGACATCAGTCCAGGATCTTCTGGCCTTCATAGTTTCTGGCGAGAAGTCTGGTGTGATTCTGATAGGTCTGCCTTTATATGTTACTTGACCTTTTTCCCTTACTGCTTTTAATATTCTTTCTTTATTTTGAGCGTTTAGTGTTTTGACTATTATGTGACGGGAGGTGTTTCTTTTCTGGTCCAATCTATTTGGAGTTCTGTAGGCTTCTTGTATGCCTATGGGTATCTCTTTTTTTAGGTTAGGGAAGTTTTCTTCTATGATTTTGTTGAAGATATTTACTGGTCCTTTGAGCTGGGAGTCTTCACTCTCTTCTATACCTATTATCCTTAGGTTTGATCTTCTCATTGAGTCCTGGATTTCCTGTATGTTTTGGACCAGTAGCTTTTTCCGATTTACATTATCTTTGACAGTTGAGTCAATGATTTCTATGGAATCTTCTGCTCCTGAGATTCTCTCTTCCATCTCTTGTATTCTGTTGGTGAAGCTTGTATCTACAGCTCCTTGTCTCTTCTTTTGGTTTTCTATATCCAGGGTTATTTCCATGTGTTCTTTCTTGATTGCTTCTATTTCCATTTTTAATTCCTTCAACTGTTTGTTTGTGTTTTCCTGGAATTCTTTCAGGGATTTTTTTGATTCCTCTCTGTAGGCTTCTACTTGTTCTCTAAAGGGAGTTCTTCCGTCTTTCTTGAAGTCCTCCAGCATCATGATCAAATCTGATTTTGAAACTAGATCTTGCTTTTCTGGTGTGTTTGGATATTCCATGTTTGTTTTGGTGGGAGAATTGGGCTCCGATGATGCCATGTAGTCTTGGTTTCTGTTGCTTGGGTTCCTGCGCTTGCCTCTCGCCATCAGATTATCTCTAGTGTTACTTTGTTCTGCTAATTCTGACAGTGGCTAGACTGTCCTATAAGCCTGTGTGTCAGGAGTGCTGTAGACCTGTTTTACTGTTTTCTTTCAGCCAGTTATGGGGACAGAGTGTTCTGCTTTTGTGTGTGTAGTTTGTCCCTCTACAGGTCTTCAGCTGTTCCTGTGGGCCTGTGTCTTGAGTTCACCAGGCAGGTCACTTGCAGCAGAAAAGTTGGTCTTACCTGTGGTCCCGAGGCTCAAGTTAGTTCTCGGGGTGCTGCCCACGGGCTCTCTGAGGTGGCAGCAACCCGGGAAGATCTGCTGCCTCTTCCGGGAGCCTCCATTTGCACCAGGGTTCCAGATGGCCTGCGGTGTCTTCCTCTGGATTAAGGAATGTGTGTAGAGAGCATTCTTTTTTTCGTGCGGAGGCCGGTATACGAGTCATTAGCGTGACTGGAGCTTAGACGGGATTTGGGAGAACTGTTTATCCGGTCTGTTTCCTTCAGGTTCCGGCGGTGTCTCAGGCAGGGCTCCTGCCTCACCTGGGCCCTCTCCCACGGGAGCCCAGAGGCCTTATACAGTTTCCTCTTGGGCCAGGGATGTGGGCAGGGGTGGGCAGTGTTGGTGGTCTCTTCTGCTCTGCAGCCTCAGGAGTGCCCACCTGACCAGGCGGTAAGGTATCTCTCCCCCATGGAAGTTCTTCTAACACAGCTGTAGCCTTCCCACTTTTATGGGCACTACCGTTAGACTATGTTCCTTTGTTTTCAGATTTAACATGCTTCCCTATAATTATATTCCATTTTACAAAAGTTCATCCCTCCTTTAACTTCTGAAATAAGCATCAGAATTACTCTTGCAACTTCAAACAAAAACATTTGAACTCTACCACTGAAACACAGAGCAAAATAAAAACAAAGTAAACTTCCAGATTTGAGGGTAGATGCATTGAAAATTTTACTCAGATGATAATTTTACTTTACTGGTCTATCTCTGTCAAAAAGTCAAAGGTGGAGGCTGTGGAGGGATATCAGCGGTGGAGTGCATGCTTAGCATGAGCAATGCCCTAGGCCCCGGAGATTTTGTTCAGAGCTTAACGGTGATTGCTGTTCAGGCAATGGACCCACATAATAAACTGGGCAACCTTCAAATGCCAATAATTTCAGTTCTAAGGCATCTGATTCTTCTTCTGGTCTCTGCTCATTAAAGAGGGCTGCCTTGTGTGTCCTCAGTGGGAGAGGATGTGCCTAATCTTGTAGAGACTTGATGCCTTAGGGTAGGGGGATACAAGGTGAGGGGCACCCTCTCAAAAGTGAAAGGGAGGGGAGAATGAAGGAAAGAACTCTTTAGGGGAATGGGGGCACCATTTGGGTTGTAAATAAATAATCAACAAAACAAAAAAATCCCATAAAGCTAGTTGTAACAGAATAATCTCTGGGGAGCAAAGACAGGAAGACCCTCAATGCTTGCTGGCCAGCCAGTCTAGGAGAGCTCCAGTCTATCTCAAAATAATAAGGTGAAGAGGTAGCAACAATGGTTCAGGGGTGAGAGGAGAATCAATTCCTGTAAGCAGTCTTCTGACTTCCACACATACAATATGCAACACACGGCAGTAAGCATACTGAAGATGTAAAGGCAGAGGTATCATTTTAATATGTCAAATAAGATAGATCTTGATTTTATTTTATTTTATTTTTTTTTCCGGAGCTGGGGACCGAACCCAGGGCCTTGCGCTCGATAGGCAAGCGCTCTACCGCTGAGCTAAATCCCCAACCCCAGATCTTGATTTTAAATAACTCAGTAAACCAAATTACTAATACAGGTTACTAGGTTAGGAGGCAAGAAACCAGCATCCGGTCCAGCTCTCCTAGGAACCTGAGATGCAGAGCTGGAGAGATGGCTCAGCAGTTAAGAGCACTGGTCCTGATCAATACCCAGCAACCACATGATGGCTCACAACCATCTATAATGGGATCTGATGCTCTCTTCTGTCATGCAGGCATATATGCAAATAGTGTGCTCATATACATAAATAAATCTTAGAAAAGAAAAAGAAACCAAGAAGCAGGTGACATACATGGTCAAACTATTTAACAACTATGGGTCTTGTGTTATGTTTTGTTTTAGGGTTTTCTGCAATGTTAGAGACTGTGGTAGTTTGAATATGCTTGGCCTAGGGAGTGGCACTATTAGGTGTGGCCTTGCTGGAGGAAGTTTCACTGTGGGAGTGGGATTTGAAAGAACCTCCTCCTCCTGGAAGTCAGTATTCTCTTTGCTTTTGGAACAAGATATAGAATTCACAACTCCTCCAGTACCATGTCTGCTTGAATGATACCATGCTTCCTGCCTTGATAATAGACTGAACCTCTTAACCTGTAAGTCGGCCCCAGTGAAATGCTTTCCTTTATAAGAGTTGCCTTGGTCATGGTCTGTTCACAGCAATGGAAACCCTAACTAAGACAGAGACAAAAACCTTATATGGCCTTACTAATGCTAGGCAAGCACTCAATACAGAGCTATCCTTCTGCCCTCTTTTTACATTTAAAACCTGACTAAAAGTTCAATACATCATGAAATTAGTTATGCTAATATATTCTACAAACATGTTGAAATGTACTTGTGATAGATTCTATATGGTATTTAACAGGTGCTTGGTATAAATAGGCACAGTGAGCACCTACATCATTTAAAAAAATCATAAAACTTCAAGTATCACAAAAGTACATAGTATAATACTATAGCATAATAGTATAATACCAAAAATATGTTATTCATCCTGAGGTACTTCAGTTACCAAAATTTGCTACACTTGCTTCCTTGATTCATTTTTTTTTCTTTCCTGAAATATATTTTAAAGTAAACTGCAGATATATTATTTCATCTGTAAATTCATTTTAAGTAAATGTTTATATAATAACCATTATGTGATTTAATATAGTTAATAAAATTTAAAATGATTCTTTGTTTTCTTATACTCAGTCCATAGCCACAAATATTTTTATCAATTTTTGTTTGTTTGTTTTGAGACAGGGTCTCTCTTTGTAGTCTTGGCTGCCCTGAAATTTACTAGGCAGACAAGAATGGCTTTGAACATAGAGGTCCTCCTGGCTCTCCATCCAGAGTGCTGGGATTAAAAGTATATACCACGATGCCCAGCTCAAATATTTTTTTTTCTTTTCTTTTTTTTCGGAGCTGGGGACCGAATCCAGGGCCTTGCGTTTGCTAGGCAAGCGCTTTACCACTGAGCTAAATCCCCAACCCCTCAAATATTTTTTAAATGTATATTTTTAAGTATCTTTTAAATTTTGTGTTTACCATTTGTGTGTGTGTGGAGGTCAGAGGACAAAGTGTGGGAGTCAGTTCTCTTTATCCACTATGGGCTCTAGGGTCGAAATCAGGTAGCCAGACATATGTTTTTACCCAATAAGCTATCTGGCTGACTCTAAAATATCTTTTTACAAAACTATATTTTGTTCAAGCCAGACTCCATACACTTGATTATTATGCTTAAGTTTTCTTGTAAGGCATGCCATGTCCCCTACCCCAACACAAACTTTACCCCTTTTTTCTTTTTGTTCCTGACTTCTTTTAAAAAGAAAAAAATAAGTGTGTTCTAAAGCATGTAGCTTAATACTAAAGAAATCATTGACTGCTTATTTGAAATTCAAATTGAATTTTGTTTGGTGTGAATCTGGAAACCCTACATTAGAGCAGAATGTGCATTCCTAGCAAAATGTTCTGTCAGTGTTACTTAGCACATGCTTCATGCACACAATATACACAAATGTCTGTGGGAACTAAAACCTCATCTTCTTGCTGAGAGATTCACTCTTGAAATTAATCCAGAAGTTTCATTCATTGGTGATCAATATCTCTTCATTTATTTATTTAGGAGTTATAAACTGGTGATTTTCTGATTCTATCTTTCTTTAAGGAATTTTCTTTTAAAAACTTTTCTGGGGACTAGACAGTTGACTCAGCAGCTCTGTGGACTTTTAATTCTTGCAGAGAATTTGAGTTCCGCTCCCGGGTACCACACTATGACAGTAATTCTAGTCCCAGGGGATCCAATACCCTGTTCTGACCTCAAACACCACCAGGCACATAAGTGATATAAAGACATACATGCAAGCAGTGAAACATACTCATAAAAGAAGTAAAAAGAAAAACTGGCTGTCACAACTATGGCTACTGAAAGGAATGTGCTAGCCAGAGCCAGGATAACTCCATGACAGGCTACAAACTAGCAGTTTGGGAGACTAGGACTAAGTTTCTGCTTCCCAGAAATGAGAACACAGGTCCAGGAAGCTGTGGTCAGCCAATCTGAGCACACCTTGTCATCTGGCCTGAAGAGAGAATAGGTAGCTAGAATGAGTAAGCAGCCTCCTGGGAAGTCTCCAGAGCCTACGCAACAATACAATCAGTCAGACCCCTAGAGACAGAGCTAACCAAGGTAAAAGGACACATACCCCACCCTGGAATGCCCATGACAATAAAAGCTGGGCCTGCCAGTCCACCAGAGGTCTCCATTACGAAGTGGAGAGATCCCTGCATGCGAGATCTCTGCTCTTGTATATTTAGTGTGGGCGTCACTCTTCAGTAATCCCTAGACCTAACACTACTTAATTACTCAGAACTTCACATGGAGGCAAGTATAAATGACCTACTCTTCTTTTCAATTCAATTTTTACAGAATGCCCAATGTATTTTACGTAATATCAAATGACTTATTTCAGAATTTTAGTGTGGAACTTCTTTGTTTTAATTCTTTACCAGGCCCTATTAATTGTAGCGCTTTATATAGTCCATGTTTTTCACTCAACTGCCTTAAGTTTTTGAGAGCATCATCATGCATATTTCCTGTCTAACCTGAAAATAAGCTTTTCTTCAATGAACACATTACTGTTACAATTAGCCACTCACCATCCTAAATTCAAGTGAAAGTTATGCACAGAGGCCTGGAGACTGGGAAAGGGAAAGAGTGAGAGTCGACACTGCTTGTTCTTTGGAGATCTGTACAGCAACAAACACCTGAGCCATTGCTACTCACATCACAAGCTCAACCCTCTCTCTATCCCATCAATGTTACCTCTAACAAAGTTATGCAGAATACAGAATGCGGCCAGGTGGGTAATATACACTTTTATCCCAGCACCTGGGAGGCACAGGCAGGTGGGTCTCTGTGAGTTTTAAGTCAGTCTGGTCTACAGAGTTCCAAGATAGGCAAGCTTACACAGACAAATCCTGTCCAAAACCAAAAATAAAACAATAACGACAACAACAAAAAGAATTCACCTTTGGGGGCTGAAGAGATGGCTCAGTAGTTGAGAGAATTTACTGCTCTTGCAGTGGACCCAGCATCCCCATGATGGTCCTGAGAGTACATGTGACTCTCATTAAGCACCCTCTTCTGCACGCTAAGGGCACTTGCATGAACATGGTGGCACAGGCTCACAGAGGCATACATAAACACAAAAATAATAGAAATAAATAATTTTCATATTTGAGATAGGGTCTATTTAGTCCTAGCTGTCCTGGAGCTCGCTATGTAGCCCAGGCTGGCCTCAAACCTACAGAGATCCTCCTGCCTGAACCTCCTCTGCTGGGATGGCACTATTTTTTTTTTTTTTTTTTAGAAAAAGTAATTTACCTTGAATAAATTCAGTGAATAAAGCTCTCTTGCCCATAAGCTTGAGGACAAGATCTGCAGAATCCATGTAAAAGTTGGGCTGGTATGTTGACTAACTATAGTCCCAGACTCAGGGGACAAATGCAGAGACTCTCCGAGGGAAGCTGGCTAACTAAGACTAGGAATCAGCAAACCCTCGGTCCAATTGAGAGACGCTGCCTCAATAAACAAAGTGGAGAGTATACTTGCCTCTTCATGCACACACATACATGTGCACACACATACATGTGCACACACATACATGTGCACACACATACATGTGCACACACATCTGCCCCCACACATGCACACAACACACATGCAACAAAATAGAAATTTACATTGTAGCCCTAAGGATGTAAAATGGAGTTCCTCAACAAAAAGTAAAAAAAAAAAAAAACAACCAATAAGAAACAAAATAAGGGTTGGGGATTTAGCTCAGTGGTAGAGCGCTTGCCTAGGAAGCTTCAAAGGCCCTGGGTTCCGGTCCCCAGCTCCAAAAAAAAAAAAAAAAAAAAAAAAAAAAAAAAAAAAAAGAAACAAAATAAGTAGTTAAGACTAATACAAGCTTTTAGTAAGTTAAATATTTTAGAAGCTAGAGATGGTAGCACACACCTTTAAACCTACCCAGGCAGAAACATGAATTGCTGAGGATTCCAGGCCAGCCAAAGTGAAACCCTATCTTAAATAAATAAGTAAAATATTTTAGGAGGTTTGTCTGATCTCAAACACCCTCTACAACAAGTAATTTTAAAAAGATTCCAAGGGGCTGGAGAGATGGCTCAGTAGTTAAGAGCACTGGCTGCTCTTCCAGAGGATTTAATTCTCCAGCACCTGCATGAGAGTTCACAACTGTCTGTAGCTCCAGTTCTAGGATGACCGACACCCTCACACAGACACACATGCATGTAAAACACCAGTCACATTTACAAAAAGGGTTTCAAGAAAAATGACAAATTGGGTGAAGGGAGCTGGGGATCAAGGTTGACAACTGCTATTCTGTTTAGTGTTTAGACACTCACACTGTACAAGGAGCAATAATTTTACTGGATCATTAGAGCAATTCTTTGATTTAGCAATTCTTTTAGACAAGTTAAATAACTGGTGTGCTTCCTTCTCGAAACAAAGGGCAAATTCTTTTTTTTTAAAGATTTATTTATTCATTTATTATATATGAGTACACTGTAGCTGTCTTCAGATACACCGGAAGAGGGAATCGGATCTCTTTACAGATGGTTGTGAGCCACCATGTGGTTGCTGGGAATTGAACTCAGGACCTCTGGAAGAGCAGTCGGGTGCTCTTAACCGCTGAGCCATCTCTCCAGCCCCCAAAAAAATTCTTAAATAATCTATTTCTATGGTCTTTCTTATTGTGCCATAAAACTGCCCCAGGATCCCTTTTCTTGTTTGTATCTGTGGTAGCATACAATTCTGTAAGTTCAATGACAGTGCTATGCACCTGTGGAACCACAATTATGACACAGACCCACTACCCTCAAAACATTCCTCATGCCTGTTCCCATGCCTTCCTTTTCTCTGCTCTTGGTTGAAGACTACCAAGACCTACTTTCTGGATTTATGTACTACTTGTATTTCCTAAATTTTTCCTAGATGAAATTATGTTCTCTTGTATCTAGTGTCTTTTATTTATCAAGGTGGTTTTGAGGTTTATCTGCAATGCTATCATTATCCCTTCCTTTTATTGGAGAGGGAAAAGATCCATAATGAACCTGTGAGTTGACAAGAGTAAAACAGCTTTCAAGTGACTTCCAAGATTGGAATTTAATTGTTCTCATGTCTGATTCTTGTTCTTTCCACTACCTCTGACAGGCCCAGTCACTCCACCTTAGCTGACTCCTAGGTGCATGGAGTAGCTTACAGCTGTCACTACCAGAAAAATGAACTGCAAATTAGTGAAACCCCAGTGTGGGGGAGGATGATGGGCATGATTTTTACATACTGGCTGTTCTGGTATTTAATACCACAAATATGCAGAGCTCTCCTTTGTGGCAAGCCTGAGGATTGCTAACTCTCAGCTGTTGAGGCAATAATCAGAAATAGTCTCCATATGTCAACAGCAAATTAGCCTAAAAAGTAAGCAAGCACGCAATCCCATTTACTATAGCCACGAAAAAAAAAAAAAATCAAAGATCTTGCGAAGCACGTTGCTGCCACACACCTTTAACCCTAGCACTCTAGGGACAGAGGCAGAGAATTCCAAGCCAGTCCCTGGTCTACATATCAAGTTCCAGGATAGCCAGGACTATTAAAAACCTGTCCTTTTGTTGTTGTTGCTGTTGTAGTTGTAGTTTTTTTTCTTTTTCTCTGTGCAAACCAGGCTGACCTTAAACTCAAGAGATCTATCTGCCTGTTTCTGCCTCCTGAATCCTGGGATCAAAGGTGTGGGCCACCACTGCCCTGTTCTGTCAAAAGGAAAACAAAACAAAACAAAAACAACAACAACAAAAAGGACAGTAGGTAGGCAGGAAGATAGGAAGGATCCCCAAATTGAAAACTATTAAAACTGAAAGAAATTGAAGAAATCACTAAAAACTGCAAAGCCCTTTCACGGATTCTCAGAAGAATCAACACTGTTAAAATATCCATAAAACCCAAAGCAAAGATTCAATGCCAGAATAAAGAAATACATCCCTATAAAATAAACACCAAAAAATAGAATATAAGACCCTAAAGATCTATATAGCTCAGTGTACAGCACTTACCTGGCAAACCTAAAGCCAAAGCATTTGCTTCCTAGCAACAAACCCAGTGTGCTGGTGCTTGCCTGTAATTTCAGCACATGGGAAGTGCATGCAGGAGGATCAGAAGTTTAAGGTTATCCTCAGCTGCACAGCAAGTTTGAGGCCAGTATGAACATATGAGAACCTGTTTTAAAAAGAAAACTCAAAGCCAGCATAGTCTACAGAGAAAGTTCCAGGACAGTCAGGACTACACAGAGAAACCTGTCTTAAAAAACCAAAAAAACCAGAAAGGTATGTAAGGTGGGTGGTGGGAGAAGTGCAAAGGAGAGAAAGGCAGGCAGGCAGGCAGGCAGGCAGGCAGGCAGGCAGGCAGGCAGGCAGGCAGGCAGGCAGGCCGGCCAGTCGCACTTTGGAGGCCTGAGACAGAAGACTGCAAGTTCAAGGCCAGTCAGGGTAATTTAGTGAGACTGTTTTGAAATGAAGAGAGAAAAAAGATGGTTAGAGGTATATAGCTCAGAAGCACTTAGCATGAATGAGGCACTATGTTTATTAAATCTCAAGTGCAACATTAAAAAAACACAACAAAAAAGTAACATCAACTACAAACTCATTAAAGACACAGAAAAAAAAATCCTGAAATTCTCTAGTTGTAGTGGCACATGCCTGTAATTACAGCACTTGGTAAGCTAAGGCAAGAAGTTGGCCAAAAGTTTGAGGTCATCCTGGGCTACATATGAGTACCAAGTCAACTAGGTTTATATAACAAGGCTCTGTCTTTTAAAACCAAACAAAATTAACATGAAGAGCAAACAAATCCAAAACATAGGCACAGCTGTCTTAAGCAGAGAGAGTAAGGTATGCATGCACAGACAGAGAAGCAGGCACACACACATATACACCAAATGAAAAATAAAGTGATCAAGGTAAATAACAAAGGTTAGGCTCACATATAGACAAGAAAGTACACACGTACATATAAATAAAAATAATTACACATACTCACTATCTGATTTTTTATGCAAACTTCTAAAAAACAGAAACCCAATTCTAATGATAGAAAGCAGGTCAGTGATTGCCTGGGGCTAGGATAGAGAACAGAATTAACTACTGAAGTATCAGGTAGAATAGAGACAGATATATATATATATATATTTTTTTTTTTTTTAAAAAAAACAAAAAACAAAAGTGATAATGGCCCAGTGAGTAAAGGTGCCCTGCCAGGAATCATGACAAACTGATTCAGTTTGATCCATACTGATGAAAAGACCCACTCCCACACTCCTCTGACTGCCATGTGCATGTACTGGGTTATGTACACGTGTACACACTACCAACATGAAATAAATATATATTTTTTTAATTGTAAGGTCAAATGATGGCCCAATAGATAAAAATGCTTGTCACCTAGGTCTAATGATCTGGATCTTATCTGCAGAACCAACATAAAGAGTCAAGTGGTGGGGCACACCCATCTGAACCTAACATTCCTACAAGACTTCGGGTGAAGACAGGAGAGTTACCTAGAAGTTGAGCATTTGCAGCAGAACAGAAACAAGAGAGACACTGCTTCAACAACTTAAGAACCAACCCCAGAAAGTTATCCTCTGACCTCTACATGTTGTAAGGGTCTGAGAATCACCAAAGAAAGACTCAATAGTATGCAAAAGCAAAGAGTGTTTATTCTGCAGATAGCCAGCATGCAGGGGTCTAGCATTCATTAAAATGGCCACCTCACGGTGAGCTCCCAGACTCAAGTTAAAGCTGATTAGGGGAATTCCAGAGAGGGGTAGGTAACCTTTATCTTGATTGGTTGGCACAATTTCTAAGAGTACTGGTAACTCTGGGATTGGCCAAGGTTCTGGGAACTTTCCAGAACTGTTGCTAACTATTCTTGCCTCAGGCCAGATGGTGGAGCAGCTCCTGATTGTGGGCTGTAGTTTTTCATGGAACTGATTTGTTCAGTTTTGGGAAAAAGAAACTTAGACCTAGAACCCTGAACTGGCATCTCACAGCCTGTAATGGAGTCAATTTAGCTCGACCTTCTCATTCCCTTCCTGAATAATAGCTTATCTCAAATCCTTGAGATTTCCATGGGCTGGTATTGTTGCTTGAGAATCATCAGTTGGACAGTGGAAATCTGTTCCTTGACAAACCTCACTAAAGCATTCATTATATAGGAATCTTTATTCATTATGTAGGAATAATATTCATTATTCAATAATATTCCTATATTCATTATATAGGGTCCCATGAGGCCTCGCTAGAGCAGTTGAATGGTCAACAGGAGTCTGGATCATAGCTAGAGATATAAAGTCTTAATCCCCATATCTTACTGGCAATCCAATCAGCATTCTTCTTGTCAGCATCTGTGAACCTAACAAGTCTGTTTTGTGTTACCCTGTTAGACAGTAAGGGGGTTCAAAGCAAGGTCTATAAGTTTCTCTCCTAGGGAGCTGGGTGTCCTTTCACATGATCTGGCCCCAGGTATCCGGGTATCAGCAAACTGGGTCACAATGATGAGACCATCTTTAATGAGGTGGGCATGAGGGGCTTCCAGTTTATCCATTTGGTACATTTGCACCCCTATGCTGCACAGGAAAAGGACTCCCAACCACTGCATTTGGCCCGCTGGTTGGGGTTTTGAGAGTGCCCCAGGCAGATGTAAAAGGCCTTCATGAATCGTGTGTTCCTTCAGCCCCCAGGCAAGTTACAACCATAACAAGGTCTGGTTGAGGGTCCCATCCCTTATCCCTTATAAAGGTCTACATGAAGATCAGGGAACCAAGTGCCCGGGGGAGCTGAGTGAGTGGTAGAGTTGGCAACATTACCCATTGCAATACTATCTACCAAGTCAGGTTCAGAGAATGGTGGGAGCTACTGGTTGATGTAGCAAGTCCCTACTAAAGACCAACTCTCCTGTAAGGCAAGCAGGATCAGGAGTGTTGAAGCTGCAGCTTCAGTGGGTTGATGGGATGTCAGGATGCCCTCCACTGCCCTTGAGATGGGTACCCTGGAAACCATTCCTGATGAGGCCTCAACTGCTGAGTCTTCACTCTCCTGACAGGCTTAATGTGGGAATGATGTATTCACATCTGGATCCCACCCACTTTCACAACCATTAGCATGGTCAGGATCACAGTATGAGGTCCTTTCCAGTGGGGTTACAGAGTCTTGTGGCTATGCTTCTTAATCCAGACTTCGTTACCTAGTTCAAAGCAATGGGAGTTAGTGGGAGGAACAGACTCAAAAGCCTGACAGACGGTAAGGCAGCTGTTTCTGGACTCTGTGGAGGGCCTCCAAGCACCCCCAAGAACTTGTATTGGTCATATTCAGCTAGAATATTAGACTGGAGGTTAGGCAGCATAGGAGGAGGCCTCCCATATAGTATCTCAAAGTGGATGATGCCTAAGGTATAAGGGGTATTACTAGCTTTACGTAAGGTGCAAGATAGAAGAGATATCCAATTATTGCCAGTTTCAAGTGTTAATATGATCAAAGCCTCCTTCAGGGTCTGATACATCTTGTCTAACCGTCTTGAACTCTGGAGACTGTACATACAATGCAGTTCCCAATTGGTCTCTAAGACACGTATTAAATATTGAGTTACCTAAGAGATGAATACTGGTCCATTGTCAGACCAAAGCAGGGTAGATAGATCACACCTAGATATGATGTCATCTCTTCTTTGCCACTACATTGGCAGACTCTCTTTCATAGGATAGGCTTCTACTCATCCTTAAAAGGTTATCTATAAAAACTAGCAGATATTTATATCCATGTTACGGCTTTATTTCTGTATAATCTATTTCCCAATTCACCCCTAGCCTCTAACTCTGGTTCTTAGGGTTCCTTGATTGAAGCCTGAGGGGTTCGCAGCTTGACAGGTGGGATATTTGAGATTATCTGATCACCAAGTGTCCCAAGTCAAATATTTTGTACTTTGCTCCTTACAACATTTTTTTTTTTTTTTAAATTTTTGGTGGTTCGGATGCAAGGCCTGAGAGATGTGATAGATGAGTCATTTAGCGAATTCCTTAGGTAGGATGGTATATCACTCACAGTTGCAGCTGTCCATTGCTTCTGCAGGTTCCCTGGCATTTGGCCTGATCTTTGTCCTCAGTAGTATATTCTAGGATGGCTAGGAGTACAGGGTGATAAGGCTACCAGGATGTGGGCAGTGGAGGCTTGGGCATCCTCCCTTGCAGCTTTATCAGTTAGCCTGTTTCCTTGGGCTATTTCTGAGATCCCTTTTTGATGACCAGGGTCATGAATTATGGTCACCTTGAGGGGAAGCCATAATACCTAGTATAAAGCAAGTATTTCTTCCTTATTTTGTAATGGCTTTTCCTTCAGCAGTCAGCAGTCCCCTCTCTTGGTATATGAACCCATGCACATGAGCCATGGCAAAGGTATATCTGCTGTCAGTGTAAAAATGCTGGCTATGGTCCCCTTTGCCAGCTTTAAAGCCTAGGTTAGAGCTTTTAGTTCAGCTTTTTGGGCTGACATTCCTGGCAGCAAAGCAGTTGCCTAAATGACAGAGTCCAAGTCCACTACCGCTGCCCTGGCAAACCTGGTTCCATCCTGGATGAAGCTGTTCCCATCTGTAAAATAAATGTGCTTGGCATCTGGCCTGGGTATGTCAGTCAGGTCTGGCCTAGTCTTTCTGAACACACCCCAAGACTATAGAGCAATATGTCTGAGGATGGGTCTGGCAGCAGGGTATAAATTATATCTTATATAGGGGGATTCAAATGAAGTGCCTGGAAGTGCACCAGTCTGGCACTGGGCAGCCATTGGCTGGGACTATCCTGGAGAATGCCCTCAATAGCATGGGGGTGGTGATAACAAGCCCCTGTCCCATAGTTATCTTGTCAGTGTCCTTGACCAGCAGGGCGGTTGCAGCTATGGTCCAGAGGCAGGGTGGCTATCCCCGAGCCACTGGGTGCAGCTTCTTAGATATATAAGCCACAGTTCTTGTCCATGGTCCAAGTTTGGGTGAGCACCCCTTTTGCTATCCCCTCTCATCCACATACAGGTAGAAAGTTTTGTGAATGTCCAGGAAGGTCAGGGCTGATGCCTCCAATACGCTTTTCTTAAGGTCTTAAAAGGTATGTCCATCTCAGGGGTCCATTTAATCTTATCTTCTTGGCTCATGGTGGCCCCATATAATGGCTTTGCTATCTCAGTGAACCCTGGCACTCAGAGTCTACAAAACTCTGTGGACCCCAAAATTCCTGTTTTTGCCTTCAGGTTGATGGAAGTAGGATGCTGAGGATGGTTTGCTTCTGAGTGTCTAACAGCATGCACTGTCCTCCCACTCCCAAACATGTATCCCAGATAGGTGACTTCAAGTTGGCCTCCTTAACAGACACTTAGTAGCCAAATTGACTCAACTACTACAGCAGGTCTTGTCTGGTCTCTTGGCACATCTTCAGGTTGGGGGTGAGGGTGGGCGTGGGGCACAATTATGAAATTATCTACATACTGGAGAAAGGTTATTTGAGGGTGGGCCCACAGGTACTCACCCAGGTCTTCATGTACTGCCTTAGCAAAGGTTCGTGAATCCTTGAGGCAGATGTATCTAAGTCAGTTTTCTGCTAAAGCCTCTCTCCAAATCTTGCCATTCAAAGGCAAATAGAGGCTGGCTTTTGGGTGTCAGAGGCAAGTTGAAGAAAGCATCCTTCAGGTTGAGCACAGAGCACATAGTGTGCTTGGGAAAGAGGCTGCTGGGCAGGGTTTAATGGTTTGGAACTGTGGGATGGATGTCTTCCACCTACTTGTTAACCGCCCTCAAATCCTGCACAGGTCGATATTCATTGTAATGGGGCTTCTTGACAGCAAGGAGAGAAGTGTTTGATGACAATTGGCAAGGAATCAGAATCCCTGCTTTTCAGTCACTTGAGGCACAGGGTGATCCCATTCTGGCTTCTCTGGGCCTTGGACATGTTCTGGTTTGGGCTCAGGTGGCCCAGCCTTGAATTGGACTAGAACTGAAGCCCAGTGATGGGTGAGTCCTATCAGATTCTTTTCTGCCCAGATCTTGGGACTTCTGTTAGAAACCTCTGGAGCAACAGGCTCAGAGATGGAGCTGGCTAAGGGAATAATTTGTATTCCTCCTCTAGAACCAAGGTCAGTACATGGATGGGGGCCATTCTTATCCAGGACTTCTACTCCCTCTGAGCCAAAATGGATTTGGGCTCTCATTTTGGTAAGGAGGTCTCTTCCCAGCAGGGGTTATGGACAACCACGGATAACCATGAATGAATCAGTTACGTGTCCCACTCCCAAGTCCACCTTTCTTCAGGTAGTTCATGGATAGGGCTTGATGTCCTTTGCCCCTTGCACCTATGTTTTCTGGTCTGACAGTGGGCCCCCACGGTTGTTTTGAATCTGAATGTTGTGCCTGTGTCCACCAGAAAGTCTATGGACTTCCCCTCTACCTTCAGGGTTACACAGGGGTCATGGAGGGGAGTTGAGATGTCCTGAGTCATCTAGTTCTTCCAACTCTAGAAACTTTGGGCCCCATCTTGGGTTTCTTTTAGGGCACTCATTTTTCCAATGGCCTTTCTCTTTGCAACTGGCACATTGGTTCCTCTGTAATGGAGGGCTGTTTCTCCTTTAGGGGGACTGGCTTATATTTGCCCCTTCTGTGAGCCAAGTTTAGCTACCTTTCATTGGTTCATAGTGGTGAGCAGCACTTTCGCCAGTTCTGTCTGTTGACTATCAGGGCTCTCTCAATTGTTAAAAAACCTTCTCAGCTATAGCTACTAATTCAGTTAGTTTCTTACACACAAAGCTGTCCAGGTATTGAAGTTTCTGATGGCTAACAGGGGCAGCCTTTGATTGACAAAATGTTTATGGCAGGTTGGTTCTCTCTGGCCTAACAGAGTGTAGGCCTCCATCATTCTTTCTAGGAAATTTCTCAGTGACTCATCTTTTTCCTACACTATCTGAATTACTTTGGACAAATTTGTCGGCCATCTAGCGGCCTCTCGGAGGCCCCCCCTCATTAGAACTTGGCAGTAGACCATGAGTTTCCCCTTAACTGCATCAGTGTTACGGTCCCAATCGGGCTGAGTCAGAGGAAAGACCACATCAATAACAACCTAGATCTGGGTGGGCAGCCCATCTGCTCTTGGAATGAACTTCCAGGTGGCTCCCATGATCCATTCCCTCTCTTCACTAATGAAGAGGACCTGGAGCAGTTGTTGGCAATTATCCCAAGTCAGTTGGTGAGTCAACATTATTGAATGGAAGCGGTCTATCAAAGCAGATTGTTTTTCTGAGACTTTAGGGTTCTGAAAATTCCAATTATGTCATTAAATAGCAAAAGGAATGTATGTCATAAAATATCTCCCCATCCCACTCCCATCAGGCAGTGATGTGGTCCTGAGGGGTAAGGCCATAGTAGAATCAGCCCTCTGGGCAGTATGGGCCCAAGTGTGGGGCGGACTCTGCAGAATTGGGATTTCCCTCTTTTTCTGCCTGCACCTGCTGAGCAGGGGCAGCAGCAGGGACAGGAACCTAAGGGGAAAGTTAGAGATCCTCTTCAGGGGCCTAAGGAGAAAGTAGGTAGGTGGCAGAGGCTGAACCTCCCTAATGGCGGCACAGCTGGTGATAGAAAAAGTTTCATCCAGGCAGGGGGCTTCTCAATTAAATACTGCCACGTGGTGATATATGGCACCTGATCTGGGTGGCCTATGGCTTTCCAGATTCTAGCCTTTACCTTTTAAATAGTAGAAGGATGGAAAGTTTCCCCATTGGGCCATCCTACCTGGAAGGTGGGCCATTCATTCCTGTAAAAGATGGCTAGTTTGCCAGGACTAACAACCAGACCACAACCCAGCAGAAGTTCTTAAAATGGTTCAAGATTAAGCCTAACGGGGTGTCTGTGTATGCCCCATTTTAGGACTCAAAAGGAATTAGGCCAAGAACTTGTACATGAAGAAAAAAATCAAGACAAAAGATGTAAACACAGAATGACATTTCTGGGGAACTGAAAAGACAGAGGTTATCTCATATCTCAGGTGGTCCTCCTTCCTGCCCATGAGAGACCCAAAAATCCAGAGCCAGTTCATGAATCAGATGAGAACTACTGAGTTCTCCCTCTCCTGGTAGGGCGTTGGGAATAGCCTCCATAGCCCCTGGTGGGGTGACAAAATATCCAGTTTGTCCCTCTCGGCCTTCAGATTAAACCCAAAACAGAAATACTGAGACTAACAAGACAATAGACGTTTGGGCACCTGGACTTACCAATTGGCAGGGAGTAAACCTGCCCTGGAAAATGCTCAACTATTGAAGTTGAGGCGGCAGCTCCAGCAATCCTAGACAAGTCCCCAGTGTAAGGGTCTGAGAATCACCAAAGAATGACATCCCAGACTCAATAGTATGCAAAAGCAAAGAGTGTTTATTCTGCAGATAGCCAGCATGCAGGGGTTTAGCATTCATCAAAATGGCCACCTCACGGTGAGCTCCCAGACTCAAGTTAAAGCTGATTAGGGGAATTCCAGAGAGGGGTAGGTGACCTTTATCTTGATTGGTTGGCACAATTTCTAAGAGTACTGGTGACTCTGGGATTGGTCAAGGTTCTAGGGACTTTCCAGAACTGTTGCTAACTATTCTTGCCTCAGGCCAGATGGTGGAGCAGCTCCTGATTGTGGGCTGTAGTTTTTCATGGAACTGGTTTATTCAGTTCTGGGAAGCAGAAATTTAGGGTTACTCCTCTAGAACTGGCATCTCACCGCCTGTCATGGAGTCAATCTAGCTCAACCTTCTCAATGCAAATTATAACACACACGTACACACGCAAAAAAACGCAATCAAAACTTATCAATAATTCCTTTTTAAAATTTTGCTTAGGTCCTTTTGTTCTAGAACTCACTTTGTAGACTAGATTGACCCTGAACTCAGAGATCTACCTGCTTCTGCCTGCTGGGATTAAAGATGTGTGCCATTATACCCATTTCCTAATGCCTTTTAAAAAATAGTTTTATTTTACGTATATGAGTATTTCTTGAGTGTACTACATATATATCTGGTGCCTTCAGTGGCCAGAGGAAAATGTCAAATTTCCAGAAAACAGAGCTACAACTATTGTAAGCTGCCATATGTGTGAAGGGAATTCTTTGCAAGAGGAACAAGTGCTGTTAAGGGCTAAATCATGTTTCCATTCCCCCATCCCCAATTCCTAAACAGTCAATTCTGTCCCTAGGCAATCACTGACCTGGTTTCAGCCATTAGAAATGGGGTTCTGGGTTTGGGGATTTAGCTCAGTGGTAGAGCGCTTGCCTAGCAAGTGCAAGGCCCTGGGTTCAGTCCCCAGCTCCAAAAAAAAAAAACAAAAAAAAAAAAAAAAAAAAGGGGTTCTGTCTTTTAGCAGTCTGCATAAAATAAAATCAAATAGTTAAAATATTTATCTTTTTTTTTTTTTTTTTTTCCGGGGCTGAGGACCGAACCCAGGACCTTGCGCTTCCTAGGTAAGCGCTCTACCACTGAGCCAAATCCCCAACCCCTGAAGTATTTATCTTTAATTTTAAAAAATATTTTGGCTTTCCAAGACAAGATCTCACTATGTAGTTCAGACTGATTTGAAATTTACTGAATTAAAGATGGCTCTGTAATTAAAGCAAGCGTGTGTGTGTGTGTGTGTGTGTGTGTGTGTGTGTGTGTGTGTGTGTGTGAGAGAGAGAGAGAGAGAGAAGAGAGAGAGAGAGAGAGTGTGTGTGTGTCTATGTATCCCTGGCTGTGCAAACCAGGCTGGCCTGGAACCCAGAGATCCACCTGTCTGCCTCCAGGTGCTGGAAGTAAAGCACACACCACCATTGGCACTTATGCTTGTAGAGAACCGAATTCATTTCTAGCACCCACGTGGTGGTTCACAATCATCTGTGACTCAAATCCCAGGGGACCCAATGCTCTCTTCTGACCTCCATGGGCATCAAGCACATTCATGGTACACATGCATACATGCCCACAAAACACTCATACATAAAATAAACTGAGTTACCAAAAAACAAAACAAAACAAAAGGAACTTTCTGTGGTCCAGAAAGGCCTCAAACTAGAAAACCTTCACCTTCTGTTAGAAATAAGTTTGGAGTTGCAAAGAAAGGCAATTGAAGTGTGTGGACGAAGCAAAACTTTACTCTTGATCAAAAGGGTGCACCCCTCAAAAAGAAGAGCATGCACACCAGGACAGGACGTACACTTGGTTTTTATTCTAACATAAGTGGTCTTTTCCCCATTGGCTGGGGCCTGACTTTACAGTCTTTCTCAATTGGTTAGTTTTTAAATTCCAAAACTATAATAGGACCTTTGTGTAAACAAAAGCTTGACTAGGTTGTGAGGGAGGATTTAAAATATTATAAAATTTTAAAAGGAAGATCAAAATTTGAAATTATCCACAACAAAACCTACAATGTCTACAAGGAGACTATTTAATGTTTCTTATACTCCCAAGTACAAATATGTGCTACCAGGTCTAGCCAGAGTCATTACTTTACAATTATATAACATGGAGACTAAACAGAGAATTTTCAATTTTGTGGAAATTTTACCTTTTCTTTCTTAGGACTTTGGAAACAAGTTGAAATGATTATATTGTTTTTCATATCCATTTTTATACTGAACTTAAATGACAGCTGCTAGTGAAAAAGAGGAAATTTCTGAGCATTTATATCAATGAAACTTATGTCAATCTAAAAAAAAAAAAAACAAATTTAACAAGTTTGTGAAATGACTTAATGACCCAGGATAGATCATCTATACAAAGTTATCCCAGGAACAGAGGGATTTTTGCTAAGAGTTTTATCTGCCTTTAGGTAGGGACAAGTCAGTAAGTACCAGAAACCCTAGAATAAATATCAGAATTACAAAATATAAGTATCAGGCTCTAATGTTACCTTGTTGTATGTATCAAGATCATTTGTTGTTTCTTATAGAACTCTTTAATCACTATAAAGAAATCTAAGATCTATATAACATTCTTTTTTTTTTTTTTTTTTTTTTTTCTTTTTTTTTTTTTTTTGGAGCTGGGGACCAAACCCAGGGCCTTGCGCAAACCTAGGCAAGCGCTCTACCACTGAGCTAAATCCCCAACCCCCTATATAACATTCTTTACCAGCCAGAAAAATGGATGAAAATAGCCCAGTTCAAAGACATTCACATTTTTCTTCAGTTTTATTAATTCATACAACATCCCAATACTTCAGTTATACAAGAGAAAATAAGGAAAAACATTCAACAAAGGCATCTAGGATATCAATAAATCTTAACTTTATTGACATAGAATTCTCACACTATAAAATACCCATATAGAGTATCTAATTTAATAAATCTTACTATATTAAAAGTATACAACCATCAATCACCACAATTCAATTTTAGAAGGTTTTATCACACACACACACACACACACACACACACACACACACACACACACACGTTACGTTAAAAACAACAAAAAAAACAGTTACAATACAAACCCAAACATTTTCAATCACTTTTTATAAGTATTTCTGTACCTCAGGTTAGGTACAAGATCCCTAAGAACAAACAAGAATGCCCAATTCCAAGAAGCAAAATAAAAGGTAAACAATACAGTATATGCTTCTCTCTACAAGAGAACTAGTTATTTCAAACTCCAGGGATTATCCTATCTATAGTAACTGAGCTTCGCAAAAGACAAAGGGCAGGAGACAACTGCTTAAAACAACAGCTGCAGAAGAACTAAAACAGATGGTACTCAATGGAATTCCTACAGCTAGGGGTGGTGGATTCTGGACACTATTACTGCCATATTACTTAAAAAAAAAAAAAAAGAAAGAAAGAAAGGAAGGAAGGAAGAAAGAAAACCTTTGAGATTGTTTGCAAATTTAAAAAAAAGTTAGTTCGTGTTAATCATCTAAAAATAAATCTAACAAAATTGCTGAACCCAGTCATCTTAAGTCAACACAGGCCTACTATTCTAAATACTAAGGTTTAATATAGGGACAAGTAGTAACCAATGTTGGGTTTAAATGCAGTGGTTTATTTTTATTTTTAAAATTTTAGTTTAGTTCAATCTCAGGAAGTTGTCACTTAAAGATTTTTTGCCAGTTTGCAGCCATAAAACCATGTCAACAAACCATATCTCATGTGTTTACCTAGAAAAATAATGGCTACAATCAGTCTTTATAAATTCCCAAGCTGGCTGGGCAATAGTGGTGCACACACTCAGGAGGCAGAGGCAGATGAATGTATGTGTGAGGCAAGCCTGGTCTATAATGTTAAGTTCCAGGACTGCCAGGGCTAACAGAGAAACATGTCTTGAAAAGCCAAAATAAACAAACGAATAAATTTCCAAGCTACTATGATTTCAGTCATAGTCAAACCCCTTTGGAAACAGTTGTTCCTATGGAATCAGGCATTACTCACAAAGGGATGATGTTGAGAAAGCATGATTTAAAAATAACCTCAGTTGGGAGTGGTAGTGCACATCTTTAGTCCCAGTAGTCCAGAGGTACAGGTAGGCAGATATCTGAGTTCAAGGCCAGTCCACATAGTGAGTTTATGTGTGTGTTTGTGTTTTAACACAGGGTCTTATGTAGCCCTGATGGCCTGGAACTCACTATATAAGCCAAATTGGCCTTGAACACAGAGATTATTAGTGCACACCTTTAATCCCAGCCTGTCTCCAGAGTGCTGGGATTAAAGGTGTGTACTACCACATTCCCAGCCTCATTTAACAAAACTTGTTAAGGACCTACAGTACACAAAGTTTGAACAAATTTGCTAAGTCTACATGGAGAAACTAGGTAAATACCTCATAGACACTAGATGAAGAGATATGAGAAAAATTCAACCCTTCATTATACAAAAAACAAAATAGCAACCTCTCAGCTCCTCCTGCACCATGTCTGCCTGGATGCTGCCATGCTCCTGCCTTGATGATAATGGACTGAACCTCTGAACCTGTGAGCCAGCTGTCCTTGTAAGAGTTGCCTTGGTCATGGTGTCTGCTCACAGCAGTAAACCCTAACTAAGACAGTAGTGATCAGCTTGCTTTCTCCACTCTTAGACTGTCCAGAATCCCCTGCCTAGGAAATGGTGTCATTCACAGTGAGCAGGTCTTCCCACCTCAGCTATTACAAGTCAATCTTCCACAGACATCAGTTTTTCCCACGTGGTTCTGTTTTGTCAAGTTGAGAATTAGCATTAAACATCACAATATCTAAATCACAACAGCTGCTATACTTGACATTTTGTTGTTTGAGGCAAGGTTTCTCTGTGTATCCCTGGCTGTTCTAGAACTCACTCTGTAGACCAGGCTGGCCTTGAAATCCGAGATCTGCCTGCCTCTGCCTCTCAAGCGCTGGGATTAAAGGCATGAGCCACCACTGCCTGGCAACATTTTGAATCTTTTCATTAATGTTAACTCTGAACTATGAATTTTATATAAGAAAGAATAATCAGCAATAATATTGTGACTGTAGAGACCACAAGTTAACAATGAAATAGTCTTGGAAATGAAGCAGGATTCTGGATATCTGATGAATGGTCAGAGGCTGGGCTGTTAATATGTTCTGAAGAGAATGGTCACAAAATTGTCTCTGCAGAATATAAATGCAAAGAAAAAATGTCTTAAAGGCAGGCAAGAGGGCTCAACAGATAAAGGCACTTTCTGCCAAGTCTGATGACCTGAGTAAATCTGGAAAGGAGAACCTACTCCCCAAAAGCCATGCTCTGTTCATACACAGACACACAACAACAAATAAAACAAATAATAAAAGGTTTTTAAAATTTTCCAAAGTGAGTGTGTTGGCTTATATTTATAAGTCCAGCACTCGGGAAGCTGAAACAGGATTATTATTGCATGTTCCAGGCAGTCTGGACTACAATGTAAAATGCTATCCCCAAAAAAGTTTTTAAAAAAAATGGAGCTGGAGAGATGGCTTAGCCTTTAAGAGCACTGGCTGTTCTTTCAAAGGACCTGGGTTCTTTTCCCAGCACCCACATGGTGTCTCACAACTGTCTATATCTACACTTGCAGGGAACCCAACCCTCTTTTGGCTTCCTTCAGGCCACACACACACAAGGTATACATAAATACAGGCAAAACACTCATACACATAACATTAAAAAAAAAAAAAAAGCCAAGGCCAAGGAAATACCTTGGTAGGTAAATGCACAAAACCTATAAGCCTAATGATCTAAGTTCAATGCCTAGAACCCCATTAAAGGTCACATGTGGTATCACACATCTGTAACCCCAGCACTCCTAGGGAGAAGTGGGGGAGGGGGTTACAGAAATATCCTGGAATATGCAGTGCAGCAGCCTAAACAAGCTGCGTGCTCATGAATCTCATGAATGAGATATTCTCTCTCTCTCTCTCTCTCTCTCTCTCTCTCTCTCTCTCACACACACACACACACAATGCTAAGTGGAAAAAAAAAAACCCTCAAAGTCAATAACTGATTTCATTTTCCAAAGCACAGATAAAATGTGACGATAGTTGGAGGTCACTAAATAACACTGGCATATAACAATAGAATGGTCGGTTTTAAGCAAATATATTTAGGGGTCTGATAAGAAGTATTTTTAGACCAGACTACAATGTGGGGAGAGGTGTAGCAACGAAGTTACAATTTTACCTTTCTAAACATAGAGTTCCAGGATAGTCACATCTAACTTTGTCTCCAAACAAACAACCCCACACACAAACAATTAAAATAATAAAAGCAGTAAACAATGAATTAATGTCAGTATGCTAGTGGTCAGCTCGCCTTCTCTACTCTTACTACTGTCCAGAATTCCCAGCCTAGAGAATACTGTCATCCACAGTGAGCAAGCAGGGCTTCCTGCTCCGACTGTGGGGCTGCCAACACTGAATTTTCTAGCTTTTTTGTATATGAGATTAGGGTGTCCTCTCTTCCACCTGCCCCCAAATTGTTTGAAAAGAACAAGACACAAAAGATAATCGATTCGATTCGTAGTGAGTTAAAGCCAACTGAACAAATATTTCCTTTAAAAAAAACTACTATGCGTAAGGCATTGGGGAAAGGCTTGTCTTTTCTCAGAGGTCAAAATTAAATGAGGAAAAGAAGAATGAGGTTTCCGGAAGTTCACAAAAACAACCCAAAGTCGAATTCAGGCTAGCTCTGAAGAGCATGTTTCAAGGCAAGGGGTCTTTGGGGATTCAGAAAGGCCTCAAGAATGGTGGCGTTCGAGGTAACTGCTGGAGAAACCGCAGACGGGGAGATGAAATGTGAGAATGCGTGAACCCTCAAAGAATCCGAGAAGCCAAGCTCTAGTTACCCGGCAAATACCGGTCTCGGCACACGCTACTCTGAGACAAGCGCACCCTCTCCCTCGCAGGCGCAGGGCTTGGGCTCAAGCCAAAGCCACCGTGTCTCACCTCAGGGCTTTCCCGGCTCCTCCTCAGTCAGCTTTCTCGGAGGACGGAAGAATTAGTGCCGTCAGGAGAAAGCCCTAAGGCCGGGCTAGCAGAGCGTCCCGTCAACCCGCCTAAGGAGTCCGCCAGGCCACATCTCTATGGCAACGCCACCAAGCGCCAGTTCGAACGCGCGCGCTGTCGCCCGCCCGCCTGCGGTCCCGCAGAACCGGCCAATGGTCATTCACGGAGCCTATCACCATCTCCTCTAAAGGGCCAATCAGAGATCAGAAGAGACAGGGGGCGGTCCAATGGTTCCGCTTGGGGAAGATCTCGCGACGTTCCCAGTCAGAAAACCGCGCCTCAGAGGCGGGTGGAAGCGCCTGATGCCCAATCCCGTGGCTCGCCTGAAGTGCAGTCGGGTTCTTCTGATTGGCTGGCGCGCTTTGTCTCCTTTCGAGGACCGCCTCCTGCCTCCTGCCTTCGTGCTGCGGGTGAGTGCAGTGGGGCTGGGGGCGTGGGGAATGTCGTGTGCTCCTGACCTGTTGCTGCGGGAACTGAGCTGGCATTGAGGCGGGTGTAGGCAGGCCAGGCAGGCCCTATCCACTCGCAGGACCTCGGTTTATCTCTCTGCACCCGAGAGAACAAGGTTCAGTGGTGATGGCGTGGGTCGGAAGAATTCCAGAGGCAGAGAGGTCCAGCTTTGGGACTTAGCGGGCCAATCATACCTTCTCCCTAGGCCTCTGTACTGCTTCGTAGTTATCGATTAAACCCTACCTGCATTCCAAGAGATCTTACGTTTTGTAAAAAAAAAAAAAAAAAAAACAAAAAACTTTCCTTGTTTGTGTGTATGTGTGTCTGTCTGTCTGCGTCAGTTATTCGCCCCACGTGCATGCAGAAGCCAGAAGGCGTCGGATCCCAGGAATTCGAGTTAAACGCGGTTGTGAGCCACCTGCTTTAGGTTCCTGGGAACCGAACCCCAGTCCTTTGGAAGAGTGGCAGGTGCTCTAAAGCCCCCAAAGATAGAAAGTCGCAAGACTCCCATCTTAAGGGGGAAAAAAAGGCCAAACAGCTTAAATCGAGAACCGTCAAGTTGCCAACGCAAAATGCATCATATCCAGTGGCGATTAAGCTTAGAAATTGGACATGCCTGCGTTTGATTAACTACCCCAAAATATTTCTGAACCATAGCTTTTTTTCGCTTTTCTGGAAAATGATAGTAATGCGTCAACAGGTTGCAAAGAAGACAAAGTGAAAAGAATGCTTGGCAGGTCCTAGCTTCTCAGGTAAAAAGGTACCACCAGCATGGTAGGAGCAAATACACTAGCCAGGATGTGTGCAGCTTCGTGTGTGCTTTTTTTTTTTTTTTTTTAACCTTTTTTTTTTTTTTTTTTTTTTCTTTTTTTTTTTTTTTTTTTACAGAGCTGGGGACCGAACCCAGGGCCTTTGCACTTGCTAGGCAAGCGTTTTACCACTGAGCTAAATTCTCAACCCCTCGTGTGTGCTTTAACTTAGTGCTCATTTTAGCTCAAAAATTAACCATTCGGGGGCTGGAGAGATGGTTCAGTGGTTATGAGCCCTTGCTTCTCTTCCAGAGAACTTTGAGTTCATTTCCCAGCACCCATGTCAAGTGGCTCACAATTGCTTCTGACTCCTGCTCCAGGTGATCCCTGGCTCTCCTCAGGCACCCACATACACACAACCGGCAGACACACAGACATAAACAAAAATAAATCACTAATCAGAGAATAAAGGTAATTCTTACTAAGAAATAAATTCAGAATTCAAAAGAGTAGAAAATAGACAATATAGTAAAAGGAATTAATCTTGTTGATCTTTAAAAATTACTAATAATTATCGTGAGTGCTGTTTATCAGCTGTTTCACAGAAAATATAAAAATGATAGACATTTCTTGATTTGCTGCGTGTGGCAGCGCATGCCTTTAGTCTCAGCATTCGGGAGCAGAGGCAGGAGGATATCTTGTGAGTTTTAGGACTGCATGGTCTAAAACGTAAGTTCCAGGATATACAGGACTGTTACACAGAGGGGGTAGAATTCTTAATTTTAACTATTAATAAGAGTTGAGGGCTGAAGAGATGGCTCGGTGGTTAAGAGCACTGACTGCTCTTCCAGAGGTCCTGAGTTCAATTCCCAGCAACCATATGGTGGCTCACAACCATCTGTAATGAGATCTGATGCCCTCTTCTGGCATGTAGGTATATATGCAGCAGAGCACTCATACATTAAAAAAAAAAAATTATATATATATATATATATATATATGTGTGTGTGTGTGTGTGTGTGTGTATATATATATATGGAAAAAAAAGAGTTGAGTGCCTATAAAATGCAGATAAGCATTCAGTTGGCTTATTATAAGATAAGAGTGATTGACATATATTCTGTATCTCTGTATACACACACTTTATTTTACACTCTCAACAATGAGGAATAGGTGTTAGAGCCACTTTGCAAACAATGATGTGTCTTTCAGGTAACAACCTGAATTTAGTAGCTAAGTTTCTTTCACAGCAGTGTCAACTATGCTTTCCTATGGTTGTGAACTGGAAGAGGGTGAAAATATTTGGAATACCAGATTGGAAAGGGGTGGTTAGAAAGGCAAATGTACCCACATTCAATGAAAATGGCTTGTCTTAGTGAGGGTCTCTACCGCTGTGATGAGACAGTGACCGAGAGCAACCTGAGGAAGAAAGGGTTTATTTGGCTTACTCATCCTATCTCTGTCCATCATCAAAAGAAGTCAGGACAGGAGGGACGTGGAGACAGGCGCAGATGCAGGGATCTTCATGAAGGAGGGCTGCTGACTGGCTTGCTCAGCCTGCCTTCTTACAGAACCCAGGACCACCAGGCCAGGGATGGCCCCGCCCACAGTGGGCTGGGCCCTTCCACATCAGCCACTAAGAAGATGTCCTATAGGTTTGCCCACAGCCCACTCTCAGAAACATTTTCTAAACTGAGGCTCCCTCCTCTCCAGTGAGTCTAGCTTGTGTCAGGTTGACACAGAACTAGTTAGCACGTGGGTTGTTGGAATATCTATGATAAAGACAAATCTTTTTCTAATATAAAATGTTCAGTTTAGGAATAGAAGAATGAGATGTCACTAAACTTCAGACCCAGTTTTCATTTATCTTGTGGGTAGTCTATAGCCCTTCAAATTCAACTCACTTCAAAAAGAAATGGCTAGCTTCTTCTTCCATCCAGTTACCCAAACCAGACGCCTCTTCAGCAGCCTACAACTATCAGTAACCTGGTGCCCCACCCCAATGCATATATATGTTTAAGAAGGAAATACGCATGTAACATGCCTTTTCGCCTAGTCTTCTCTTCCAATTCGTTCTTCACGTTACTTACTGCCAAAATGCTTTCATAAAATGTCAGTCTGACCAAAATACCCTCTGCCTAAAACCAGTAGTCCTCACTGTCTACAGGCTGTGTATTAAACCAGGCACGGTGGCCTGCCTTTAATCCCAGCACTTCAGAGGCAGATGAATCACTGAGTTTGAAGCCAGCCTGATTTGCACAGAGTTCTGGATCAGCAAGGGCAACATAGTGAGACCCTGTCTAAAAAGCAATATAAACTAAGCTGCTTACCAGTGGGATGCTATTTTGTGTGAGAACTTTGCACATTCCTTCCTTGGTCTAGAGGGCCTCCTTGCCTCGTCTTCATAAGACCTGGTAAATTCAGCCATCATTCAAAATCTTTGTGATGTCGCTCCAGATGTGGCTCCATCCAGTCATAAAGTGTATGCTGCACAAGGATGAGGATCTGAGAGACCACAGCACCCAGGTGAAAAACACACAAGTGCATGCACATCCCTATTTATGGGGTACCCCTTTGACCTAAAGATCCTCCTTTCCTGTCTGTCTCAGACACCCTTATGATGAATGAAACACTTTGTAACACCTTTATGATGAATGAAACACTTTGTAACATCTGCTTGGGCGCCTTTTGCTTTCACTGGGCTGTGAAGCTCTAGAGAGGGAGATGATTTCAGTGTTCAATTTCACATTTGCCCTTCAATCCTGCCGTACAGGACTTACTCAGCAGACAACAGATGAGTGAAGGGAATCCGAAGGCTCCAGCATTAGACTCACTTATGTTTGTTTTCCATAGCTGAACAGCAGGTGGCACTGAAAGGCCACAGAACAAATTTTTCCCTGAGCAGTATTTTTGTCCCAACCTTGTCTGACTTTGGTCTGATCCTAGAAACCACTGTGTCATTAAAGGTAAAAAAATCTTTCTCCCTCTGCCAAATGGCAAAGCTTGCAAAATGATTCTGCAGCTTGATCTCCTGGAGAAGGGGATGACGGGCAGATGCCCAGAGAAAGGTCTTTTGGTTTTTTTCATATGCTTAGGTTTTTTTCTTTCTTTCTTTTCTTCCTTTCAGTATTGTTACAAGAAAACATTCTGGTGGACTGACACCTCATTGTTCCTCCAACAACAAGGAAACTAGAGAGTTGCAGTGAAGCCCATCGTGATGTGGGGTCAGGAAGCAGTAGGCACATGGAGTTACTTATAAGCGAGCAGAGTTACTCTTCCTCCTCTCTGGCCTGTGCAGAATTTCTAGACACCAGGTTTAGAGGAAACATGTGGTTTCAGTTCCTGTTTCTCAGGAAACAGCTATGGAGTCGTGGACACCCTTGTCAAATAGGCCCTTTTAGGAGCCTCAGGCTAAACTTTCCCCACCTGAGCTGGCTTTGGTTACAAGACAGCCGCCGAAAACCTGTTCAGTGGAAAAGCTTTTACCCAGACACCCGAAACAGTCTCCAGATGAGTACAGATTAAAGACTAAGGAGCATTAAAACTGGTGGTGATTTTATTAAGCATTTGTGCATGCTCTCAGAGCCATGTGTAACCTTAAGCCTATTTCGTGATAAGCAGGGCTGTGAAGGTTAAAAAACAATGCAAGCTTTGGAGGTAGATTTCTTTGGATTCAAACTCACATTTCCAGCCATCATGCCACTGGGCAAGTATTTTAATCTTTTTGGGTCTTTTTGTTTGTTTGTTTTTTGTTTTGTTTTGTTTTTGAGACAGTACTCATGTAGCTCTAAAAGACCTTGAATCTATATGTAGTGAAACCTAGTCTTGATATCCCAATCCTCCTGCCTCTCTACCTTCCAAGTACTGAGATTATGGGTGCCCTTAAGGTTACATGTCATAGAGCCTGGCTTAGCATTTCTTAAGATTTCAGCTTGGAGAAAGACACATTAGTGTTCGCCTTTGTATTCTTTTGGAAGGCAGAGGGAGGTAGATCTCTGAGTTCAGGACCAGTCTGTTCTACATATTGTGTCCTGGGCTATAGAGTAAGACTCAGTCTTAAAATCCCAGTTTCCTCATAAACTAACACACATCCTAAAGGGTCCTCCTTCGAGCTCATTCGTTTGTTTGTTTGAGACAAGATCTTTAACACAAGGTTCTCCTGCTTCAGTCTCCTGAATGCTAGGATTATAGGCGTGTACCACCATGCCTAGCCTTAAAGGGTCGCCTATATAGAAACTTAGCTGCCAACAACTTTGCATTGTATAGGTGACACAGTATCATTACTTGACAGCATGGTGGTGTGAAACACTATGCGTTAAGGGACTTAGACCATCAGAAATATGAGGAGGTAAAAATAAATAAGCATATAAAAATATGTTTCTGGGAGCTTTGGTGGGGGGAACTAACTGTACAGTGTTCTTGATGACTGTGGTGAGCTGTGGCAGCAGAGCATTTACCTGAGAATTCGTCCTGAATCTCCTCGGCTGCGAGGAAATTCTGTCTGTGAAGAAAGCCAAGAGCATTTTCCCTCAGCTTCTGGAACCTTCTGATGACATTGAGGGTTTTTTGGTTCAGGTTTTTTTTTTTCCTAACCACCTCAGGCACTCTGCCACTTTTCTGAAGTGTGAATTGCCTGCTGTCAGCCTGGAGTTCTCACCTCCGCAATCCTGGCTGCAGGCATATTTGCATATTGGATGCTGTGTTCTTTAACCCCCTGAGGTTTCAATCCACTTGCAGAATGGATGAGAGCTGAATACTTTCAAGCCCCTGGATAGTTTCGGCTCCCTCTTCTCCAAAAAAACAGAAAACCAACAATAGCTCCATTGACTTTTATGCAAATGGCACTCTTCAAGGAACACTGGGCTGTTTCCCAGGGCCCCAGAACATACTTAAACATTTGTTTGAGTGGGAGGTGGGGAAAGAGTTCTGTTGAGTCAATGAACATCTGTTAAGAGCTGCTGAGCTGGGTTCCAAGGAAACAGACTTGAGTCTGGCTCTTTCCTGCCATAGGTACCAACAGAGACTTACAAGGGATGTATGTATGAAAACCTAAAGTGGCTTTGTACTGGGTCACTTTAGTTATACTGGAACTACATTTCCCAGAATTCCCCCTTTAAAAATATTTCAGTATTGTGTGTGTTTGAGTGTTTTGCCAACACGTATGTCTGTGTACCACATGCATACCTGGTGCCCAAGGAAGTGGGGAGCCTCCACGTGGATGTTGGGAGTCAAACTTGGGTCCTTTCCAAGAGCAAGTGTTCTTAACTACAGAGCCAACTGAACAGCCCCAGCGTGCTGTGACGCACAGAGTTGGCATGATTGCAGGACATACACTTTAACAGCAGTCTGTTGGCTCACCTTGCTGATGAAGGACAGCATCCAGGCCTGCAGAAATCTCAGCTCACATGGAATCCTCCCCTTCAGCCCTTTTGCATCCTAGGGCAGATGGCATTCATCTGCTCTGGTTTTACCTGCGGGCCACCTGTGTCCCCAAGTCTAGAAGCTATGAGAGGAGGAAGTCTAGGGCTGTAGTTTGTCCTTGTGGGTTCCAGTCATCCTCACAGGTCTCAATTTGCTCTTTTAGTGTCGTCCTTGCTCGTTTCTGCTTCACATCCAGCCCCGCCCCCGGACTGCTAATGTTATTAGTCTTTAGGCCCGACAGTTATGTGGAGGGGACTGACCTGCTTCCAAAATACACAAAATACAATGCTGAGCTGGGCATAGTTTGTGCTGAGGTAGGAGGTTCTCAAAAGTCAGGCTTGGACTACGTAATGAGCTCAAGACTAAGCATGATCTATACATTAATCTCCTGTCATGACAAGCCAAGGGCTAGGAATGTAGCTTAGTGGTTAGAGCCCTTGCCTAGAATGCACAGATTCCAATGGTGATTCCCAGCAGCACACACACATTCCTTATAGTTCCTTATAATAAATCCTTAAATTTCTCTTATGGAGTCTTATGGCGGAGACTTATGGAGTTATTACAAGCTGGAAGACTCCATAGAAAAGGTGATACCTGAGCTACTTCAAAAATTAAAACTGGGTGCCAGAAACATGGCTTAACAGGTAAAGGTGCTTGCTGCATAAGTTTGAGGATGAATTCAGTCACTGAGTATGTGGGAATAGAGGGTTGCACACCTGTGCTGGGTTGTACCTGGACCCCACAATGATAACTCTAAGTCAGTCATCTGTAAAGGGGTAAGTGGGAAGAGTTGTTTGCATGAAGCTTGGGATAGGCTTCCTGGTCATAGCTGGTTTAAGCCAAGCGATGAGAGGGTGATGGGGAGTCCTAGACCTCCCTTTCTCTGTGTTCTCCGCGAGTGCAGCATACACAGAGTGAGCACGTGTTCTTATCTGTTCTGACAGATCGTAGGCCACTGCGTTCAGTGTGGCCTCTTTACACTCGCTAGAATGTACCTTTTCTCTTAGACTGAGATTTTCCTCCCGTTCCTCTCCAAGGGAAAGCACTTTTCTCTCTTCTGTGGGTTTACATGGCTACCCAAGGCCCATCATCCTTGACCTTCATGGAGACATCTTTCTTTTCTCATGCTCTATTTGTGGTAGCGGTGAGGAGGAATATACTGGGGCTTCCTGTCTTAGGGAGGGCAATAAGCCTCTCTAGTCTTAGATTTCTAAGTTTACCTAGGGCTTCAACATTCCTTATATGGGTCTTTCAAGGGGCAAGAGAAAGGTATTCTACATCTATTACCTTTTTAAAAAAATAATGTATTTAGTTTTATTTTATGTGCATTGATATGAGGGTGTATTAACCCCTAGAACTGGAGTGACACTGAGTTGTGAGCTCCCATGTGTGTGCTGGGAGTTGAACCCAGGTCCTTTGGAAGACGAGCCAGTGCTCTCGTCACTGAACCATCTCTTCAGCCCCATCTATTACTTTTTAATCATCCTTGTAGGAAGGACATAGGATCCATTACCTGCTTCTACAGGAATTCTAAACCACGATTAAAATCCTTGTTGAGTTAGTTATGCAGTGACAAGGTGTTTCCAGAACACGGAATGTTCTCAGCATGAATAAGGAGTCAGGAAAATAGAACATGGTGTTTTGGAAAGCCAATGTACTACTACTTTACATATGAATTTTTTAACTCAAAAAAGAGCTCATTATACATATTCTGTACCATACTTTCCTCAATTAATATATCCAAAAATATTTTCTTACAGCCAGAACATTTGGTTCTACCCCATTTTTAATGGTGTGTGTGTGTGTGTGTGTGTGTGTGTGTGTGTGCGCGCGCGCGCGCCACAGAGATAGATGTATGTACTGAAATGTAATTAACCATTGCCACACCAATGTACATTTTTTTTCTGGTTTAAAAAAAAAAAGAACCTCTCTTCAAAAAAATAAATTTGTTTTTTTATAACTATTTTCAGTTATATGTGTGAGTGCAGTGCCCACAGAGTCCAGAGGCAATGAATTTGCCTGAAAATGTAGAGTTACAAGTGGTTGTAAATGGCTGTCCAGTGTTGATGAGGGAGACAAACTTGGGTCCTCCGAAAGAGCATCCTGACTTCTGAGCTATCTGTTCATCCCTCTTTCTTTTTGATATTATCAGATTTTTGTGAATATCTTGTCTGTGCATCTTTTTTTAATGACATCAATTAGCCCAAACTAAGTAGTGAAGGATGACCTTGACCTTATGATCCTCTTGCCCTCACCTCAAGTATTGAGATTACAGATATCAATCACCATGCATAGTTTCATGTGTGCAGGGTCTCACTGGCTGACCTAGAACTCACTTCGTATACCAGGCTGGCCTCAAACTCACAGAGCTCCAAAGTGCAGAGATTAAAGATGTGTACTAAAACGTAGACTGTTTCTTAAAAACACTAGTTCGTTTCTAATCCTTAAGCCCTTCCTACTCACCAGTTTAGAATGATTTGAGTGTCTAAGTTTGTAACTTGGTGATAAAACACTTGTCTAATATGCGTGAGGCCTTCGTTTTGTTCCCAGCCACAAAAAAAAAAAAAAAAAAGGAGAAGCAAAGGAAAGGAGTGTGGTGGGGGAGGTGTTTGGTTTACCCATGAGAAGCTGCTGGTCCCTAAAATAGCATTTGGTAGCCTTCCTGAGAATTACTCTGGAAGAGGTGTTTGGGCCTGACTTCTCTGCCTTTGACAGCTCAGAGTGCCTCTTTTTGGTTTTTGTTTTGTTTTGTTTTGTTTTGTTTTTTTGTTTTTTTTTGTTTTGTTTTTTTTCTTTTTCTGTTTGAGACAAGGTTTTGCTATGTAGCCCAGGTAGGCCTCACATTTTCAGTGATTGTCCTGCTTTAGCCTCCCTGGTGTCTGCCATCATGTCTGGCAGCCCATCTTGATTGAACAGCAAGAGGGAACGTAGCATGTAGCAGGTGGCTTCTTTCTGTTCTGCTGTCCCACGTTAGGACCTTTGCCCAGATGCTAACCCCCACCTGGGCCACAGTCTCCTTCCCTCTGTGGAGTTACCTTTCACCCTTTCCTCTGCCCCACGGTCCCTTCTTCCAGTAAAGCCTCCCCCAAAGGAGCTCAGACCTTTGGCTATCACATTTTTCTTTTGTGACCTTGTGTGTGTGTGTGTGTGTGTGTGTGTGTGTGTGTGTGTGCACTCGAATGTGGATATGGGTGTGTTCTATGGCACATGATTAAACATCAGAAAGCAACTTTTCTGGTGTTGACTCTTTACCTGGGTCATCAGGCTTGTGGAGCCCTGGAGCGCCATTAGCTGCTCCCTTCCAGATGTTCTTCCACAGAGAGGTCCACTGAGTTTAATGTGTGCCAGGCACTGCTCTAAGGCACTACAGAATTAAACCAGCTAGGCACACACTTTAAGAACTCTGAGACAAAGGCAGGTTGTGCTTTGTGAATTTGAGGCCAGCCAGGGCTACATTAATGAGATCCCCACCCCCCACCCCCACCCCCCGAGAAATAAAGAGGAAAAAAAGAAAGAAGAAAATGAAGTGATGATCACGTAATTCTCATAGCTACCTCTTCAGGTAGAACTGTTGTCACCTTCCACAGTTAATGTCAGAGCTGGACCCAAATCTGGGCCCAGATTCATGCTGTGAATGAGTGTGATAATTTGCCTATTTGCCTCTGCTACTGTTCACTGCACTGAATGCATATATGACTTACTAGGCGTGGATATGAGTCTGAGAATGAACAAAAGTGACTTGGTATACCAGACTCCCTAAGCGACCCCACTGAGTCATGAGAAAACAGCTTAGAGTCTCTGCTTTAAGGACTCAGGCTGAGAGAAATGGGATTGTGATTTTGGTTACACCACTTACATTGCCTTCTCTGATTCCTAGCGTCTTTCTGTTTCAGTGCATTTGTTTCTGAGTCTTTGCAGTCTTAGAACGAATACACACAAACCTGAGTTTTGCAGGGATCTTAGGGTAGAGGCCTCTTGACTACAGTAGTTCCCAGGGCCCTGTAGTTGCACACAAAGGTTTGTCGCTGACTTCTGGATTCCCCTCTGTTAGATTTCTGTTTCCATGACAAAAAACCATAACCAAAAGCAACTTGAGGAGGAAGAGTCTATTTCAGCTTATAGTACATAGTTCGTCATGCAGGGAACTCAAGGCAGAAACCGGAGGCAGGAATAAAGCAGAGCCCAGAGGAGTGCTGCTTACTGCCTTTCTCCCCCTGGCTTGCTCTGCCTGCTTGCTTTGTTTGTTTGTTTATGGAGACAGGGTTTCGCTGTGTAGCCATGGCTGTCCTGGACCCAACTCTAAACCTCAAACTTGGAGAATTCCACCTGCTTCTGTCTCTCTGCCTCCTGAGCTCTCAGATTAAAGGCATGTGCTGCCACCCCTGGCTATTCAGCCTGCTTCTTGGACAACTCAGTTCCACTTTTGTAGGGAAGACACCACCTCCAGTGTGCTGTGCTGGGCCTTCCCACAGAAACCATTGATCAAGAAAATGCTCCGCAGGTTCCTGTCTTATGGAGGCATGCTCTCAACGGAAGCATCCTCTTCTCAAGATGACCAACAGTGACCAACCTCCATTCCTTGGCATGCTGTCTTTCTGTGGGTTGTGAGATCACAGTTAGCCTGTGCTTGCTATTCTTCAGCTACGGCCCCCATGAGTGAATTTTTCTGTTGTGTATAGCTTCCCAGTGTTTCACTTTCTTTTTTTAACTTCATAGATAGATCATGGCCCTGAGGGCATGTGGCTTGATCATCTTCCGAAGACACCTTATTCCCAAGGTGGACAACACAACAATTGAATTTCTGCTGCTGCAGGCATCAGACGGCATTCATCACTGGACTCCTCCCAAAGGTGCGGGATAGCCGGGTTGGTGTTTTTGGGGGGGAATGCCAAGCTTGGTTGGTGTTTTTGGGGGGGAATGCCAAGCTTGGCTCAGGAATCCACCCTGCCAGGCCCCTACAAGGCTTGTTTTTCAGTGACTGCACAGCAGAAGAGATGGCAGAGGCAGGAGCACTTAATCCTGTCTCTGGGTAAGGCCTCCAGGCCAGCTCAGAGCCAGAAATAGGATTCTGTGACTGACCCAAGGCAGATATAGCATCTGGTGTTTTTATATCACTCGCCTGTGCTCCAGCCCATGAGTGACTCGACAGGAGAAGAGCCACTGGGCTGGGGATTGGGAATGCTACAGTTGAGTAATGACTGGGCTGGATGCCCATCTTTCTGGGCTGAGTGCTTCATCTATCAAAGAAGAGGTTGACTTTAAAATCGCAAGCTTTCTTCTTGCCCCCTTTTCTGATTTCATTTAATCAAGTTCCTTTGCCTCTTTGTGTAGTGCTCCCTTCACTAGGGCTTTCTTATGTGGACCACACGTGCGGGGAGTATGACTCCTGGAGGTGTCAGAAGCACAGAGGAGCTGGGTCTCCCAACCACAGTCATCTGCACATTCTGGCAGGGATGGAAGGGTAACAGTGACAGGGTCCTTTCAACCCAAGAGGTTATGAAGATCATAGAGCCCTTGGGTTGTAGCCTCAGCAGCCATCTTTGTCCTGGGTTCCTCACTTAGAACCAAGGATAGAGCTGGTCATGCCTTCAGGAGGCAGAACAGTGAAGACTGGAGCCTTGGACGTGGCCACGATGTGTTTGTGGGCAGGTTAGTTCTCGCCCACCAGCACTCTGGAAGCTGCTCAAGGGGACAGAAGGTTGCTGTGGATGTCCCTGAAAGAGAAGGCAAACTACATAGGCAGAAGTGACCTGAGTGACTGTCCCTTGAGGAGTCTGTACCCACTGAGTCTGTATTTTCATAAGTCTTCCTTGAATTCCATACCCAAGCTCCTGGGTGTGCCTTACTTGTCCCGAATGACTCTTTTTCTGTTAATCCTCATGCAGCCTGGTGGTGGTGGCGGTGGCAGCCATGCATGCCTTTAGTCCCATCACTTGGGAGGCAGAAGCAGGCGACTCTCTGAGTTCAAGGCCAGCCTGGACTGCAGAGCGAGTTCCAGGACAGCCAAGACTACACAGAGAAACTCTGACTTCAAAAAAGAAAAAAAGAAAAAAAATTCATGCTTATATTAAAATTATCATTATCAACTCTGTTTCAGACGGGGGTGAGGCAGGGTGATGAAGTCACCCTGGACTGAGGCCACTGGGATGGTCCCAGTGGGCAAGGACAGATGGGCTCTGGCAGTTTCTGGGACGAGAACCCAGGGTAAACAGCCCCAGATAAGACAAACACAGCATAGGCTGGGGAAGCACAGACAGGTCTGAGATTGGGAGAAAGCAAACCAGAGAAGAAATTTTCACACATTTGAATTGCAAGGGGAAGAACAAGGTAAAAGAGAGGTGTCCCAAATTCTGTAAATAGGAATATTCACACTTATCTCCTGATCACCGGAGTCACACGGGGAGATGTCAGAGGACCTCTCCTAATCTGTTCCTTCTTTACCCTGGAGCGTTCACAGGCAGCAAACTGAATAGATGTTCCTGCGAGGGGTGTGCTCAGACTCGCAGACAGCCGGGAGGGGCATCCTGAGTCAGTGTCCCCTGTCACCACCAGGGTCCCTCCTACTTTCCCTCAATATATTACCAGTTTTTGTGCATACTATGTGAAGTGTTGTGCAGAAAACTTCCCCAGAAGTGGGAGCTGGATGAATCCCTTAAGTGCTGAGTTCCTGTTTTCCATCCTGCAGCCTCTAGGCTCCTGTGCACACCCCAGGAAGTAGAACACCTAGTGTATAGCTCCACCTCCAGGCCAAGACGGGAACAGCTAGGAGTTCCTGCTCCCTCTGAGCTCCTGAAACAGCAGGGGCCCCCTCAACAACTCACCAGAGCCAGGAGTAGATACAGGTTACCAGAACCCTCTCATTGCTTCTGGGCCCTTCTGGGACACTAAGAATTTGTGGGAAAGGCCTAGGGGTAAAGCTGGGGGCCACTACAGCCTGCAGAGCTTCAAGTTCTGCTGCAACAGTTTCTTGGCAGCTGTCTGCTTGGATTTGGGTCTTGCCAACAAATTTTCTTAGAACTGGCTCTTGGCTTGTCCTTAGTCTTAAGTTCCCATCAGGACTTTCCCTGTGAATCTGAAATCTGGCCTTGCTCAGTTAGAAAGATGAAAACAATTTGAAGAGGCCTTGATGGCTACTTGGAAACAGCTGCTGCTGCAGCGGTGCAGGGCCTGGGCCTGCTAACTGTCGAGGGTTGAGTCCTCCCTGGATTTTCCTGCTAGCCCCCACTCTGCCAAGAGACTCGCCCCCCCCCTGGAAAATTACTCTAAGATCTCCAACAGAAAAGCAGTCCCTGTGAAAAATAGAGGGGGCTGGGGGTGCTTAAAGAATAGGAAAGCAGAGATCCGAAGAAAGCCATCTCGACCCCTGACGGCTCTAAGTGTCCTGGGATGAGGATGTGGCTCAGCGGCAGAGCATTTACCTTCTGAGCACAGCCCCATAGTCAGCACAGCAAAACCTGGACGAAGCTATCAATCCGACCTTCTGGGCACATTGGTTTTACTCCACAAAGATAGAATAGGGAGGAGGGATTTATTTCTCAGACCTTGAGAACCAGACACTGCCTTGTAGCCCTGCCTAGGCGTGTTAGGGTATTGACCATCTCCAGACTTCCCTTAGCCCAGGAACTCTGAGGAAAGTCGCTGCAGACCCTATCTTTATATCATCTGTCCTGGAAAAACCCAGCTTCTGTTAGTATTGAAGATCTCTCCTTTATTTGTTTCTAACCAGGCCACGTGGACCCCGGCGAGAATGACTTAGAAACAGCCCTGAGAGAGACTCAGGAGGAAACAGGCATAGAAGCAAGCCAGCTGACCGTCCTTGAGGGGTTCAGAAGGGAGCTCAATTATGTGGCGAGGAAGAAGCCTAAAACAGTCATTTACTGGCTAGCAGAAGTGAAAGACTATGATGTAGAGATCCGCCTCTCCCAGGAGCATCAAGCCTACCGCTGGCTAGGGCTGGATGAGGCCTGCCAGTTGGCTCAGTTCGAGGAGATGAAGGCAACGCTCCAAGAAGGACACCAGTTTCTCTGCTCCACACCGGCCTGAGCTGACCAGAACAAATGCTTCCATGGCATCCTTACGGGTTTTTGAGATGAGCCTACCCTTTCCATCCAGGGAAGGATGCGCTGGCCTTGGGCTTGCTACAGCCGAGAGCAGATAGGTTAGTGAAATTAAATAACTCCACACTCAGCCAGGAAGCCCTGGATCCAATCCCTAGCATAGAAAATAATTACTTTAAAAAGAAGAGCAAGGGGGTTGGGGATTTAGCTCAGTGGTAGAGCACTTGCCTAGCGAGCGCAAGGCCCTGGGTTCGGTCCCCAGCTCCGGAAAAAAAAAAAAAAAAAAAGAGCAAGGAAGACGGATTTTAGCAAAGGAGGGGTACAGTCCTTAAAATGCCAGCCCTAAAGTACCTCTTTATCATTTATAAATAAACTTCAAGCAACTTACATGCCCTTTTACCTGTGTTTCTTTCTTGGATTCATGCCATTGGTTGGGGGAAAGAAAATTAAAGTGAGTCAGAGCTTTAGATTTGACCAAAGGGAATCCTTAGACCTTTTGGCCATTCCGATTTGTATAAACCATAGGAAACTGTATGTCCAAATACTATATGGGAAAAAAGCTAAGGGAAGGGACCAGAAGTAACACAGCAACCCCTTTGCTTCTGCGACTCCATGCATCTCCCACATACAGACCCACATTTTCTTCAGGTATCTCTCCAACACCCACATATTTTGTAGGTGCATAGGGGATGTTTCAGATCCAAACCTTTGGGCTGCCTGGGCCAGAGAGGTGGGAGACAGGCAACCCTGTTCATCAGGTTGGTAGCGCTGTACCCTCACCTTTTACCCTGGGCTGTCTCCCAGAGTAATGAGCCTGGTTAGCATGATTGAAGTAGAGAATGAGGTGTGCCCACATTCACAGCCTCTGTCGTGTCATTAACCTATCACCTCACCCAGAACTACCTTCTCCACCTTCCGCAGACTTAGCATTGCCGTTTCTTCCTAACCTCCGCCTATTGGCTCTCTTCACAATGCCACTGTAAGACCCCGAGGTGCAAGAGTTTGGTCCCAGCCTTCTGTTGTTTTGCTACTCCGGCTCAAGGAATGCTGAGGCAGGCGTTAGATCTTAGAGCCCTTCCAGAAGCTGCTAGCAGCCAGGTTCATGTGGATTTTATTAGAGGGCTGTTGCCCAATGAAGTGCAGAAGATTGGAGGGGAAGGGGCATTGGCAAAGGTCAACATGGATTACCAGAGTCAAGAACAGCCACCCCAAAGGAAGGAGAACAGTCACCCGGTCTTAAGCAGACTTCCAGATGTTTCCAGTCACTGATTCTCCGTAGACAGGGCAGTACTAGGGAACAGATTTTGGAGCACAGCCAAGGACCTAAATGGTTTGTTCCTCGCCCCTTTGAGCAGCACTCTCCAACGGAGGCCTGCTGCAGGAAGTTTTTGGAGCTTAATGTTCTCTTCCAGGCCAGCAGGGACCACATCCCACTGATTTAATAAATGCCTGCTGGGCAGTGGTGCCAAACCACAGGCAGCCTGCCTCCTAACAAGGACTGGCCAGTCGGCCCTCTGCTCTTACAACGGGAGGCTGGAATCTGAAAATTCTAAAACCTCATACATCAAAGTTGGAAGGGACTGAAAGTGACCTGATTTTGCTGTTCATTTTTATTGCATGGGAAAATTTATGATGGGTGACACGGTGCCATATGCCTGTAGAGCCTCAGCACTTTAGAGGCTGAGGCAGGAGCATTGCTGAGAGTACAAGACCAGCCTAAGCTACAAGAAACAAAAAATGGCTAGAGAGATGGCTCAGTGGTTAAGAGCACTGACTACTCTTCTAGAAGTCCTGAGTTCAAATCCCTGCAACCACATGGTGGCTCACAACCATCTGTAATGGGATCCGATGCCCTCTTCTGGTGTGTCTGAAGACAGCTACAGTGTACTCATAAATAAATCTTAAAAATAAATAAATAAATAAAATAAGCACTGCCTGCTTTTCCAGAGGACATAGGTTTGAGTCCCAGCCACACATGGTAGCTCACAGTCATCTGTAATTCCAGTTTCAAAGGATCCAATGTCCTCTTCTGGACAGGATACACAGACATCCATATAGGCAAAGTACCCATACACATAAAATCCTTTTTTTTTCTTTTGAGACAGGATTTCTCTGTACCTTGGCTATCCTGGAACTCACTCTGTAGACCAGGCTGGCCTTGAATTTACAGAGATCTGCCTGGCCCTCTGCCTCACAAGAGCTGGAATTAAAGGTACTGGGCCACCGTTGCCTGGCAATCTTTTTAATCTTTAAGAAAAGGGAGGGAAGAAGGAAGGAAGGAAGGAAGGAACGAATGAATGAACGAACGAGCAAATGAACAAACTAAAATAGAAGCAGCAGACACAGGAGAAAGTGGGAAGAAGGAATGAAAGCCAGTGCTTGGTCTTGGAAGTTGTCTGTATGTGGGAAGCTTTGAGAGTAAGGTGCTACAGGGAAAACCTTTTAGAATATCTTAGAGCAACTGAGATGGCTGGGTGTTAAAAGTGCTTGCTGTGCCTGCCTAACAACCTGAGTTTTATCCCCAGATTCCAGAGGGAAGAAGAGAACCGATTCCTAAAACTGGTCCTCTGACGGCTTTACACATGCTGTGGCATGCCCACACCACACTCACACATCCCACTGTTGTCAACCAGAATACCTTACAGTTTCAGAGACGTGCTTCTGGTCCTCACAGAGGGCTCCATCAAAACGTAGATAGAGAGGGCTGGCGAGATGGCTTAGAGGGTAAGAGCACTGAGTTCCATTCCCACACCAACATGGGTTATGTGATGCCCTCTTCTGACCTCCACAGGCACCAGGCACACATGTGGTACACACTTGGTGCCCATATATACATACAGGCAAACCACTTGGATGCATAAAAATTAAACACAGGTACAGATCAGGCATGGCAATGTTTATCTATAATCTTACAAGTGGCCTCTCCTCGGCTTCTTACTGTGCCAAGCTTCAGCTGCTCTTCATCTCCTAAAACCTGTGTGCTGACCCCAAGGAAACGACTCTAAGAAGATTGTCTCAACGATGTTGGTCTCTTAACACAACTGGTTCTTCAGCACAAGCTGACTAGGATCACAGATTCCTAACTCTAAAGATCCAATGGCCCCCACGGAGTCCTTTAGGAACTCTGAAACTTCCCTCTGTAATTTTACAAGCCGGACCTTCGCCATCGACCCTGCTTGCAGCATTGTCTTCTAAGTCCCCATATGCCTTAGGACTACCATTGTAACGCTGAAATGCCAGGACCAAAAACCACTTGTGGAAGAAAGGGTTTGTCTGGCTTTCCACTTCCACATTGCAGTCTATCACTGAAGGAAGCCAGGACAAGAACTCAAACAGTGGGAACCTGAAGGCTGGAGCTGAGGTGGGGGCCACAGAGGGGTGCTGCTTACTGGCTTGCCTATCTTGTAGAATCCATCGATCATTAATTAAAAAAATACCCTAAGGCTGGAGAGATGGCTCAACAGTTAAGAGCACTGGATGCTCTTGCAGGAGATCCAGGTTCAAGTCCCAGCACCCCTGTCTTCTCACAACTGTCTGTAACTCCAAGAACTGATGCCCTAACACGGACACACATGCAGGCAGAACACCAATGCACATAAAAACAAACAAAAAAGAGGAAACGCCCTTCAGCTCCATCTTCCAGAGGCTTTTTCCCCGTTGCGGTCCACTCCTCTCAGATAACGCTAGCGTGTGTCAAGTTGACTTAAGCTTAGCCAGCACCCCATAATAGCTCATTAAGCTCCGAATGCACAATGACTTTTCTGGCCCAAAGTCTTCCACATGTATTCGAAGAGAAATGAACAGTCCTCCCTAATGTCTCAAGGGAGCTTGGTTTGGGGATAGAGCTTGAAAGAGGATCATCCTCTCTTTGAGAAACCCTTAATCATCTTTGTCAAGTCCAGGGCTCTGAAAGCCCTGCCTCCTTCTAAAGCTTCCCTAAGATGCTCAAAGATCTCTGTGTTCCATTCCTCGTAAGCTACTTTCTCATCCTCAAACTCATGTGGCCTATTAGGAAGCTGCTTCTTTCTTATCTCTGCTTGTTAGGATGCCCCGCTGTTAGCTCGGGGATGCCCCAGACCTCCTTCCAACATGTCCAGTTCACTTAGCCTCTGACCCTGGCTGTTTCCTCCCTCCTTCTCTCATGTATTCTGTCTGAGATGTACACTCGAAATACCACCATTGTGAGGCAAAGGCATAGGGCTGAGAGAAGGAGTGCGGCTCGGTGGCGTCTGGAGAGAGATCTGCTCTGTCACTGTTTTGATGTGTGATCTTTGGAAGTCTCAGCCTCTCCAGCCTCCTTTTCCTTGTGTACTGCGGCAGATGATAACGATGACTCTGGGAACGAACACAGGCCTGGGAGACTAAAGTCAACAAGGCTGATTCTGAAAATGGATTGCCCTGGTGCTCCTTTGTATTCATATGGGGCCCTAGCCCAGGGAACGTTGCTGCCAGCATTCAGGGTAGGTCATCCCTGCGTTTAAACTTCTCTAAAAATGGCTTCACAAACAAGCCCAGAGCTGTGTTTCCCGGGTGATTCCAATTCAATGAAGAAGACAAAGATGATTAACACACACACACACACACACACACACACACCACTTTCACAACTGTTGGTTTGAGGTGGAGATGCAGGCATATGATACAGACATTGAGCTTCCAGGTAGGTTTGAAATTTTCTCATGAGAAGTCTTGGGAAGCTACAGGGTTATAGATCCAGCTCATTGGAAGAAGTGAGGCGAGAGGGTCACTTTAGCCTAGGGTTTGGACGTCCACCTGGACAGTGTTGCGAGACTCTGATCTTTTGAATGCAAGGGGGGAGTGGCAGGGGTTGGGGTGGGGTAGGAAGGCAGTTGTATCTTTGTGAGTTCTGGGCCAGCCTGGTCTACAGAGTGAGTTCCATTATGAAATGGTTAATTCAAGCTAATTAACATATACCTCACCTTGTTGCCCTTGTTCATTCTCTTAACATAGTCCGCCCAGGGATGAGGATAAAGCTTCATTGGTACAGTGCTAGCTGCACACAGACTGGGTATGGCAAGTTTCCCTTTAATTCCAGCACTCGAGGCAGATGCAGGGAGATCTCTGTCAGTTAGTTTACCTGGCAATTTAGAAAATAAGTTTTGGGGAAAAAGTGTTTCTGGGTGGGGAAACAAAGAATGATAATTGTCCTTTTATTTTTATTTTATGAAATTTCCAAGCTTTCTAAAACAATATTACCTTTGTGAAAAAAAAATCAAACTTCATGCAGAAACAACAGGTAAGATGTATTGGCTATAAAGGTAAGATAATAACAGGTGGAAAAGGCTGGCCCAGATTCCTAGTTCCTGCTTATCGTGATAAAGAGTCTCCCTCTGTATTCATGCTGACCTTGGATTTGAGGGGATCCTTCTGCCTTGGGGTCCCGAGTGCTGGGATTCATGGCATATGCTACCACATCTGGATTGGAAGATTTCAAAATAAAAACAACTGAGACATAATTTATATATAGCAGAGTACATTTTTTTTCTGAGACAGAGAAGGTCTCATTACAAAGCAGTGGCTGTCCTGAAACTCTCTCTGTAGACCAGGGTAGCCCTGAACCGCTACATTGGGCAGCATCGTTTTGAAAAGCTATAGCTTAGTAGTTTTTCTTAATTCACGAGGCTGTGTAAGTATCCCCACCACAACCTAATTTCAGAAGATTCTCAACACTCAAAAAACGAAACCGTCATATACCCCTTAGCGATCATTCCCGTTTCCTCACGGCCACCACTTACCCCACTTTTTGCGTAATCGTCCCATCCCTGTCATTTCTCGTCACTGGAATCCTCCAACCTGGCATGGAGTTGCGCACCTGCGACCCCAGCACTCGGGAGGTTGCAAGCAAAATGAACAGGGTTCAAGGTCTTCCTGAGCAGCTAGAAAGTCCAAGGTCAGCCTGGGCGACTCGAAACCCCATCTCAGAACAACAGTGAGTAAATGAGCAAGTGTACACGTTAAACCGGACAATTTGTGGCCTTTGTATCCTGCTTCTTCCACTTAGCACGTTCTCACGGTTTACTCCTGTCATTTCCTCCTTCCGCTTTTATGATGAGAGCTTTGTTGAAATACAACAACCCTGTCTCGAAAAAAATATATAATTTGTATAGTATCTGAAACACCCATTTTAAAGTGAACACTTGAAGGACTTTAATATGTTAATGGAGTCGTGGGATTATAATTTTAGAACATATTAATAACCCCTCAAAAAGAAATAAAAAACAAAAAACAAAACCAGCCAAACCAAAAATTCCAAACCTGAAACTATCAGCAATTATGATATTTCTCCAAACCTTAGGCAACCAACACTCTGCCTGTACTGAGCATGCCATGTAGTGGACTTAAATAACATGTAGTCTTTTTTTTTTTTTTTTTTTTTTTCGGAGCTGGGGACCGAACCCAGGGCCTTGCGCTCACTAGGCAAGCGCTCTACCGCTGAGCTAAATCCCCAACCCCAACATGTAGTCTTTTGTAACCAGCATTTTAGGGGCAATTCATTTCGTAGCATGCATTAGTCCTTCATATTCCATGGTTTCAATATTCCATACTGAATTGACCCAATTCGAGTTGTTCCTACTTTTTTTTTTTAAGTTGTTTTTAAAAATGCTTCAAGTTTTGCGGATAAATTTTCATCTCCTTGGATATAATTAAGTGTAGAGAATTCCAGTGTTAGGTGGTAGCTATGTTTCTAGCTTTTGAGGTACTAGACTGTTTTTTGTTTGCTTGTTTTTGGTTTGGTTTGTCTAGAGAGCCCTGGCTGTCCTGGAACTCACTTTCTAGACCAGGTTGGCCTTGAACTCACAGAGATCCACCTGCTCCTGCCTCCTGAGTGCTGGGGTTAAAGTTGTGTGTTACCACCACCTGGCCACTAACATGGTTAAAGTGGCTGTACTTCTTACAGGTCAGAGATGTTTGCGGGCTGGGCTAGCTATACAGCCTCTCCAACATCTGTTGTATCTGATGGTGACGACAGTGATGGTTGGCACCCTAGTGAGGATGACGTGGTATCTCAGTGATTTTACCCTAATTGCTGTGGTGGAATATTATTTTGAATATCTTTTCATATGTTTATCAATAATGGTCAGGTCATCGGGTTTGGAGGCAAGTGTCTTTATCTACTGAGCCGTCCTACCAGTCTTTTTGCTTTCTCATTAATGTATTTTAAAGCATGGAATGTTACAACTTGATGAAGTTAAATTTGTGTATTTTTTCCTTCTGTTGAATACACACACACACACACACACACACACACACACACACACACACACACTAGGGATTGAATTCAGGTCCTCGTCGATGCTAGAAAATGCTCTGCCATTTAGATATGTCCCCAGCCCTCATTTGACTTTTGTTGGAGATGAGGTTTTGCTAAATGGCCCAGACTGACCATGAACTCACTGTAACCCAGGCCTTGATGTGCGGTCCTACTGCCTTCTCCTAAGTAGCTGGGATTACAGATCTTCAGCACCAGGACCAGCTCTTCTGGGTTTAAAGTCTTAGTTGTACTTAGGCCAGTGATGCATTTTGGATTAATTTTTTATGTGACAGGAAGAAGAGGATCCAACACCAATCCTACTTTGTGAGTATTCTGCCGTCGTGGTGCCAGTTGTTAAAAAGATGCATCCTGATCCTACCAGGTAGGCACGGTGGCCCACCCCTTTCATCTCAGCACTCTGGAGGCAGAGGCGGGTGGATCTTTGGGAGATCAAGGCTAGCCTGGCCAACATAACGAGTTCCAGGACAGCCTGGGCTACCCAATAGAGGAACTCTGTCATAAAAGAGAAAATGATTCTTGGGCTCAGCCCAATACTCCCTTTCACCATGAGAGGTTCACCGAGAAATCAAAAGTAGAAAATTTCAATTTCCCAGGAAGCAAACCGGGCTCCTCAGAGGGAGCCACTGGCAACCCTGACTTAGGGAGGGTAAGTCTGGAACTGAGTCAGTTCCTGGGCGATGGTCTCTGAAATTCTTCAAGGTCTCAGCAAATATAATGAAACTAACATGGTAACCAGTCAGAACTGTACTAATTCACTGCTTTGCCCCCTACTTCTAATCACCTAACTCTTCTAGAAAATTCCACCAACCCTGCATAAAAGGAGCCTGAGAGCAACTTGGGTCATTGCCATTTTGATGAATGGTTGACCCCTTCATGCTGGTAATTTCTGCAGGATTAATACTCTTTGTCTTTGCATCCTATTTGAGTCTGTGGGTCAATATTCAGTGACTCTTGGACCCTAACAACGATACTAAAAGATTCTCTAAAACACAGAAAATAAATGGGTCTTCAGCGTTGGTGACACATGTCATAATCCCAGTGCAGGAGAGGCCTAGGCAGGCAGATCTCTGTTTGAGGTCACCCTACCCTACAAAGTGAGGTAGGGCTACACAGTGAGATCCTGTCTCAATCAAATAGATTTCTTTTTTTAAAATTTGTGTGTCTGTGTGAGTGAATGCTATGTGTATGCAGGTGTTAACAGAGATATGAAGAGAGTATCAGAGTCCTTGGAGCTGAAATTACAAGTATTAAGTTATGAGCCTCCTGATAAGGGTGCTGGGAACCAAATCCCTGTCCTTTGGAAGGGCAGCAAGCGCTCGGAACTGCTGAGCTCTCTCCAGACAGCATACCTCCACCAAACTATTCTTTGAGAAAGAAAGAAAGAAAGAAAGAAAGAAAGAAAGAAAGAAAGAAAGAAAGGAAGAAAGAAAGAAAGAAAGAAAGAGAGAAAGAAAGAAAAAGAAAAAGGTTCCTGAGCTGGAAGTGTAGTGCATGTAGTTCAGTGGTAGAATGTTCCATCACTATATAAGAGATCCAGTACCACACACACAATCATACATGTGAGGGTTTACTTCTGGATTCTCTAACCCATCCCACTGAACTCATCCCGCTGATATTTTGTATATATGTACTTTATATACATGTATATGTATTGGGTTTACCTGTATGTGCACCAGGTGAGTGCTGACTGCCTTTAGAGGTCAGAAGAAGGTCAGTCCCCTGGAACTGGAGTGTCAGATGCTTGTGAGCCACCATGAGGCTACTGGGAACGGAACCCAGGTCTTCTGGAAGAGCAGCCGCTGCTCTTAGCCATGGAATCATCACCCTAGCCCTTCATTTCTCAATTGAAGCATTCTCGTGTGTGTGTGTGTGTGTGTGTGTGTGTGTGTGTGTGTATGTAGAGGTGGTATTCAGGGTGGGAGGGGAGTTGCACATGTACCACAGTGCACATGTGGAGGTCAGAGGACAACTTGGTGGAGTCAGTTCTGTCCTCCGCCTTTAATTGGTTTCCAGTGATTGTCTAGGTGTGGCTTACAGAGGACACACATATCTACCCAGTGAGATGACTGATTATCATTACCGTATTACATGTCTTTTTGTGTGTTTGTTTGCTTGCTTGCTTGCCTTTTCTTTTCTGAAACAGGGTCTTGCTATGTAGCTCTGGCTATCCTCGAACTCACCAGGTAGACCAGATATCCACCTACTTCTGCCTCCCAAGTCCTGGGATTAAAGGGATATGTCACCACATCCTGCAGTGTATGTCTGTCTGGATGCTAGTATCACAGTATCTATATTATTATATATTTGTAGTAAGTGTAAAAATTGAAAAATATGAGTCTGAAAACTTTGGGTTTTTTTTTTTCAAGATTGCCTTGGCTATTCTGGGTCCCTTAGATTTCCCTATGAATTTTATCTATTTACTTATTTATTTACTTTTGGTACAGGGTCTCACTTTGTAGTTCTGGCTGACCTGGAACTTACTAGCATGACCTCAAACTCACAGAGATCCACCTGCCTCTGTCTCTCAAGTGCTGGGGTTGATTAAAGGTAAATGCTACCATACTAGGCTTCCTATGAATTTTAGATCAACTTGTTGATTTCCACAAAGAATTTGGCTGGGATTTTGGTAGGTACTATACTGACTCTGTACGTTAATGGAATACTGCCATCTTCCCACTCATAAATATTAACGATTCATGGCCAGGTCTTCACTTCCATCTAGGTTATCTTTAAAGTCTTTCAACAGCGCATCTAGTTCCCAATGTACAGCTTTACATTTCTTTTGCTAATTCCTTTAAGAATATTTTAAGCCAGGCATAGTAGCTCGTGCCTCTAATATCAGCACTTCGGAGGCTGAAGCAGGAGAATTGCGTTTGAGATCAGCTTGTGGAGACCACATGGTGGCTCACAAGCATCTGACACTCCAGCTCTGGGGGACTGACCTTCAGACCTCTGAAGGCAGTAGCACTCACCTGGTACACAGGTGCACATACAGGCAACCCCCAAGCCACACTCACACAGACACACAGACACACAGGCACACACGCAGACACACAGACACACACACACAGACACACACACACAGACACACAGACACACAGGTACACAGGCACACACACAGACACACAGACACACAGGCACACACACACAGACACACACACACAGGCACACACACACACACATAGGTGCGTGCACGCGCACACACACACACACACACACACACACACACACACACACGTACCTCCACTATGAAAGCCAGTTTATAAAAGCCAAAGTGGTGGAGGTGGAGTCAGGGAAGGAGTTAATTCAAGGCCATTCTCCCTTATATCATGAATCTGAGACCTGCCTGGGCCACATGAGACTCTGTCTTAAAAAGTTTGAATAACATTTTTAATAGTAAGTTGAGTTTTGCCTTTGGTTTTTCTCAGAAACGTATACAGGAGAAAGCACACTTGGATAAAATAATGCTTTGGAGGTAGGCACTCCAAGCCTCACAACGGCACAGGAGCCAGAAAGTTCTATTCTAGAGTCCAAACCGTGGGAAAAGTAGGGCCCAGGCAGAACCGTGAGTGGTCAGGCTTACGACACAACTCAACAAAGTATCTAGGAGCAGAGTTTAAACAATGCAGGGTTGAAAAGCTAATCACAGGCCCAGGCAAGGGAAGAGGGAGTGTGTATCCTAAGTGGACCGGACTAAATCCTCTCGACACAAACTGGACTGGGGCCTGACCCATAAGGACTAGGAGGTTTAGAAAGTGACCGCCATCTCTTTCCTTATCGAGGGCACAGAGAACGTTCACGGAATGACACACCTGTTCTTCTGGCCTGCAGGCAGACACCTGCTAGGTGACTGGGCAAATGAATGCCCGAGGCAGCGGGGAAGGGCGGCTTGCTTCCTGGATTGCGGACTGGTTTTTACCTACGAAAGGACAGAGAAATGAGAAAGCTTCAATATCTTCTTCAATTGAAGGCCTTCTGAAGTTCAGAGCGGCAACTTCTGGAAGCTTTGCCCAGGAACCATCCTGCCAGCGCCCAACGGATCTCCTTCTGGAATCGCCCATTTGCTCCATGCTACCTCCTCTTAGGGTGAAGAGACAGCCGACAGACTTAACCCTACCAGGGAGGCCTGAGTTTTCTTTTCCTGCTGCACAGAGGCGCTGGGAAATCAAAATGTCTTCTTGACCTTGAAAACAATGACTTACACCTGCACAGAAGCCATTTGTTGAAGATCTAAAGTAACTAAGTTAGAATAGAAATTCCTGTGCAGGGCTGGAACCTGTGCCGTGCAGACTGAACTCTCCAGTCATCTTAACCTTTGGCCTGACTCAATTCTTTGAGGGGCTGGAGGGTGGGGCCAGCTTCCTCCCGCTGTCTCCTTGAGGAGTCCGTGGTATGGGTAGGCAGGCAGAACTCAGACTGCTCTATAACCCTCTCCTACTCCTGATTGTGTAATCCGGAGTGGGGAAGCCAGTTCTGGGAGGGAAAGAGCTGACCAAAATCACAGAGTCCTTGACCTCTAGACTGGGAACACCCAGGAATAGGGCTGCCTTCTGTCTTTTCCATTTCCCCTCCAGTGCTGCTTGGAGCAAGCCACCTAAAGCTGAATAGCTCCCCTCTTATCAAGCTGCTGGAAAGATCCCTGGACTTACTGAAGTAAACGATTAACTTTAAGATTAAAAAACCAGGCTGTGCCTTGGGAGTTGGGGTGTACTGTGTAGGGGTTGCCAGCAGAA